>NC_079423.1:23496829-23796829 GCF_026213295.1 Gadus chalcogrammus
TCAACTTGCTTGTAAGGCAGTTGGAAGGGTCGTTTCCCAGTTGGGCCCACAGATTCCGCCACAACAGGAATGGTCCGAGGTTTCTGCCTCGACATAGCGTCCGCATTTGCGGGTTTTCTGTCCTCCGAGCGAATTTGATCTCGTAGTCTAATGGAGCCATCTTGGCACCAGCGCTGCTCTAATGCTCCTGTTTTGCAAGTGGACTTTTACTTATGGGATTGTTGTCCTTAAAGAGATACAAGCGTTGCCCCACAGATACTCCCTAAACTTTTCGGTGAGGGCCCACTTGAGCGCGACGAACTCCAACTTCATGGAAATGTAGTTGGACATGTTGCGCTCAGTGGGCCTAAGGACCACGGCTGGCATAAGCTATAGGGCGCACCTTCCCTCCATGTTCCTGAGATAGAACAGCCCCTAATCCGCTGTAACTCGCATCCACTTCTAAGATAAATGGCAAGCTGAAATCAGCATAGCAAGGACAGGGGCCGTGGTCAGCCTTCACTTTAGGGCATCAAAGCTTTGCTGGCACTCTTCAGACCAAAGGGACAGCAAAACTTTGGCCCGGGCCTCGCTTTGATTGAGTGCCACCCAGCGCCGCACCAGCTTGTGGAGGGGGGCCGCCACCTTGGCAAACCCCTCCACAAACCGGCGGTAGTAGCTGGCGAACCCCAGAAAGAACGCACCTCTGAGACGGTGCTAGGGCAACGCCAACTAGCCACTGCCTCAATCTTTTTAGGGTCTGTCGCCACCCCCTGACTCAAAATTACGTGACCGAGGTAGCCAACCTCCTGTTTGAAAAATGCACATTTGCTCAACTTGGCTTTAAGGCCCTCATGCTGCAAACGCCCCAGAACAAGTTCCAACCGTTCCAGGTGTTGGGAAACAGAAGTAGAAAATACCACAATGTCATCCAAGTACAACAACAAGGTTTGACATTGCTGGTCCCCAAAACTCCTTTCCATCAACCGTTGAAAGGTTGCTGGTGCGTTACAAAGGCCGAATGGCATTCTCTGCCCTTCGAAAAGGCCGAAAGGTGTACAGAAGGCCTTCTTGGCACGATCACCCACCGCAACAGGGACCTGGTGATACCCGCTGGCTAGGTCCATAGTAGAGAACCAGTGGGCTCCTGTCAATGCATCGAGGGACTCCTCGATGCGAGGAAGAGGGAAAGCGTCTTTGCGTGTCTTCGCATTTAGTTGGCGGTAGTCAACGCACATGCGGGACGCATATGGGCTACAACTCTCAGTGATAACTTGTGCCTCCATCAATACATTTATATGAGCCTTAGCCATCTCATATTCCGATGGGGGGATACGCCTGTATCGTTGTCGAACTGGCGCCTCATCGACTAGTGGAATCTGATGAGAGAGGAGGTTAGTACAACCCAAGTCCCCATCATGGGAGGCAAAGATTCCGCTGAACCTCTGTAGCAAATTCCGGACTATTTCCTGGTCTGAAGCTTCCAAGACAGAGAGGTCAATTTCCTCAATCTGGGATGGTACTGATGGTGTAACCATCTGGGAGGCAACAGTGGCCATCACAGTGTTGACCTCGGTGACACTTGCGGGCAAACTCACCACTTGCACACAACACAAACTACCCAAATCGGTGCGAGGATACAGTAACACATCTTCCGTGCCCACATTCACTATCGGTATGTAGCTAGTACTACGGCTCACCCGGATCAGAGATGGCGAGGCCAACAAGCCCGCAGGAAGTCCTCTGTCCGTGGGCTCAAACAATACCGAGGTGTCGGAAAACTATGCTGAACATGTAGCAGCTACCATAACCATAGTGCCACCCAGGATACGATGGGCCTCGGCCTCCACGGACTTTGACCCTCCCTGGCCTTATGGGGTGAGTTTCTGCAAAATGACACCGCTGTAGGGCCTCGGCAACAGCACCATGAGCCTGAGAGACAGAGGGCAGTCCGAAGAGGGCAAGACCATGCTGCCCAAAAAGCTCATGGTAGCATTTGTTCAAATGTTCATGCCGAGCACACCAGGTGCCTGGAGGCCAATCCCCCCAGGTGGGTCTCTCACAACCAGAACACCGCACTGTGCTATGGACTTTCCACAAAGCTCAACATCCAGTTCTAAATAGCCGACATAGGGTATGCTCTGCCCATTGGCTGCCCGGAGCTGTAGCCATTGACAAGAGCGCAGACGGTCAGAGCCCCAGGGCTCAAAGTGATTTAAAAAGAAGGTCTCGGTGACGGTAGACACCATTGACCCGGTGTCTATTAGGCATGGTACCGGGACCCCACCAATGAGTACATCTAAATGGGGACATGATGAGTTTAAGCTAAATCCGACGGACACGTTACTCGAGCCAGGCAACCCCCCACCAGAACTTTGGCTCTGCAGTTCGGTGGGTGCTAGTTTCCCGCCGACGGACGAGGTGAAAACTGTCCATTGCTCCTAGGGTGGTTTGCCGAGAAGGCCTGGGCACGAGGAGGAACCCTTGGCCCGTCACAATCTTGGGCAAAATGGCCAGGCTGTTGGCACCGCCTGCATATAATGGGGTTGCCACGAGGCCTTTGATAAGGGCGCTGTAACGTGGCAACACTCTGGGACAGTTGATTAAGCTGCTCTTGTTGACGTCTCAACATGTCCTTTAGCTCTGATAGTTCAGACCCCTCTGTGGAGCTGCTAGAAACGGGCATATGACCACCATGCACTGCATACTGGACACCATGTATGGATGGAACAGATTGACTGCGACCCCTCGCGCCACCCGGGATACCCTCATGCTCTGAGCTCTAGCATGGTCATGGTTGGCTGGCGTCTTATATGCTGCTTAAGTTCCCTCCGCAAAGCACCATCGATAACATGCTCAGAAAATTGATCGCGTAACAAAACCTCAGCGTTCACCAAACCATCGGGTGCACGATGCTTAACTCTATCCATAATACTCAACAAGGTTTCACCATCCTGCTGCTTCCTCGAAAAGAAAGCCTCTTGCAGGGCTACATACGACTGAGAGCATCCGTACAATTCCCGGAGAATACTTTTGATCTTTTTGGGATCATTTCTATCGGTGCTCGGGCGATACTTTATCTCCTCTCTGGCCTCCCCTTCTAACTGGTCAAACAGAAAGAAAGCTTGATCATTCACAGAAAGGTGACGTGCCCGCATGCATGCCTCTGCCTCTTCAATCCATTCATTTTCCTTAATCCCTGACTTTCCTTTAAACATGGGACACTTTCTATCACGGGGGACGAACACCATTCTCTCTGCCACAGAGGCCCCAGGCTCAGCACGTAAGGCATCGCCCGAAAGTGCTGGATTCGGTATTTGGTTCAATCTCTCATTATCTGCTTTAAGCTGTGCCACCAATTCCCTAAGCTCTTGTAGCTCTTCTATATTCATGGCTAAACTATGACTTACCTGTGCCAGCAAGGTTTTTGGTCCACTGTAAAAGGAGCACAGCAGCCAACTGCTACGACGGTCAAGACAACTGCTGTTTTTGCCAACATACACTCACGCAGACACAGAGAGAAAGGTCAATCCAAATGCCTGAAGTGAAAAAAATATATAAGTAAAATACAACCACAGTAAAGATAACCTATCGGAACATGCGCCTCTGGTGTTTTAGAAAGTCGATCGCCAAATGTGGCATTACGGGAAAAAACAAGCTAGCCGACAACGCCACCCTAGGAATTGCACCCAGGGATATACTAATCGATTATCTAGCACACGCGTTCGTTGACTGACGGCACCAGAGACGAGGTTCCAAAAATAAGTTGTTTTTATTAACTAAAACATGTGGGTTCCACATGTAACAAACATGATAAAGGAAATCAGTAAGAAACAAACAAAATATAACACAAATACACAAACCAGGCCAAAAAAAGGATCTTAAACATGCTTGATAGCCCACTGGTTATCCGCAGCTATAAAAAGGCCTCCTGCCAGTGGCTTAACAGAAGCAGGGCTCAAAACAAACCATAAACAGAATCCCCCAAATTAAACCAAACACTTCCCCAGGACAAACACGCACGCACGCCCAAACACTCTACACACACACACCGACACACACTAGTTGCGACACGGACAGGTGGAAACACACAAGGACAAGTCAACAGACAGCCGGATCACGTTCAAAAGGAGTGGTCGTTAGCGTCTTCGCCGCTATCCTCCAGGCTAGCCCAGGACAGTTGGGCAGCTTTGGTGGTAAACAACGGGTGGCAAAAACAGCAGTCGGCAACGACACAATCGGCAGTACCTAGAAGGCATACAGGTCACCCCATTAGTGCTAAACATAATTCTAAAAACAATAGCGATATAAAATAAGGGATACCTACCAGGAAGTTGGCAACTTCCTACTTAAGCCAGCGGGCTCACAGCGCACCGCTGAATGTTACCGTTCGGTTGGAATCCACACCGAGACTGTTACGCGATCAACAAGCCTGCAAGCATCACCAACAAGGCAGGGCACCAGCAGGCACCAGCAGGGACCAGCAAGCAACAGGCACAAGCGCTGCAAAGCGACCAGTGTGGAAAAGTAAATCACCATGCTACAAACAAATCAGAGCCAGAGCGTCCATAGGAAAAGCATGCGTTCATACCGGTAGCAAGTTGCCTGGAGGGGCGTAGCAGGAAGTAACGAGGAGACAAATTGTGGCACCTCCCGACACAAAAGCTACCTCAGAATAAATAGGATGGAGACGCAAGCCATTGGCTGTGACGGCCCTGATCATTACAAAGGGCTCTGCCCCTGCGTCTCACCACACGTACTTGTAGCCAAACCAATTTAAATAGATAGACCAATACAGGGACAACAATGGAAGCGTTGATGCAACAGCTAGTTGAAGTGAGCAATGCGCAACAGGCTACCACACGGGATTGGAGCTGATTGGAGCGCTGGCAGCCGGACATGGCGGCGCTGCTGCAGGCACTACAGCTTCCCGTCCTACCCCCAGCAGGTTTATTTTAAGGCAGACAGAGACTGATGATATAGAGGCATACCTCCAGACCTTTGAGAGGACGGCGGTTCGGGAGAATTGGGATCCGGAACAATGCGCCATTCTACTCGCACCTTTCTTGTCAGGCACAGCACAGAAGGCGTATCAGGACCTGACGGCTAACCAAAACTACGAATGGCTGAAAAAGGAGATACTACGCCGGTAGAGATACACATTGATAAATAGGTCACGGAGATTTCATGATTGGACATATGATGCAACGGTCGCCACGCTCACAAATGAATGATCTATTTATACTGGCCAAAGGCTTGCTGACGGCTGCCCCACTGACGGCAACAGAGAAATTGGTCATGGACAAATTCTTACGATCCCTCCCATACAAGGCTAAAAAGTTAGCCAGCAAAGCTAACCCGCAGAGTGCAGATCAGTTGGTGGAGTTTGTGGAAGGTCACCAGGCGGCTGTGGAAGTCGTACGCAGTGGATGCCCACTAAGGGGTGAACCTAACCCTCGCCCAAAGGAGCGGATAAGGACGGAGGACCACAGCTGGATCCCGGCCAGGGAGACACCAAAAGCCAGCCCCCCGAGACGACGGCACTTCCTAAACCCAGACAGCAGGAAGTGCTACGAGTGTGGCGTGCTGGGACACATCTCCTGGACCTGTCCGAATCGTGTTGTCTCGATGCCGTCGGCGCAGATTGCTGACGGTTTGCTGGGCTGAGGAAAGCGGTCCTTCCCCAGTCACTCCGGTGAGGGCCAACGGAAGAGAAACGACAGCCCTGATGGTCTCCGGGAGCATTGTGACCATGATCCGACCGGACTTCGCCCAGTTCCCGAGCTTGACGGACACCGTGGCAGTAACATGCATACACGTTGAGACTAAGAACTGCCCCACTACCCTCCTTCACCTACAGACCACAAAGGGGCAATATACAGGACCAGTGGGAGTCGTCCCAAACCCGCCTGTGCCGGTTCTTATTGGGAGGGACTCCCCACTGTTCAGCCAACTGTGGGCCAGTATGGCTGGAGAGGGGGGAAATCGGGGGAACCTAAAGGAAAGAGGACACCGGAGAAGGGCGAGGGCCGATAGGAGGGATGTACGGATGTGTGGCTTACATGAGGTGGACCCACAGGGGTCAACCGATCCTCTATCAGAAAGTGACTCAGCAGACGCAGGACAGGAGGCAGGGAAGGCGAGTATGGGCGATCTGTTCCCGATGGACCATGAGGCGACGCCAGAGCTTGTTCCATTATCGGGACGGTTTGGAACGGCCCAACTGGCAGTGTTGGGAAAGTTCACTTTCTACGTGAAGTAGTTAAAAGTTCAGTTCACAAATTTTAAAATGAACTAGTTCAGTTAAACGTTCATAATTCAAAATGTTGAACAAAGTTTTGAGTTCCAAAAAGTTCATAGTTCTTTTTTTCAATATGTTGCTGTGAGCAATAATTTTTTTCCGGTATTTTTAACATTGAGCCCCCTTTGTGGTTTGTCTAGGACAGGGATGGGCAACTTTCATAATAAAGAGGGCCACATTTTTTATCATAACCATCGGAGGGCCACATGACTGCACACTTCAACTAAACGTGAGCTGAGAGAAGCTACATAATTTTGAATTTGGTAGATGATTTCCGGTATTCTGGTGCATTTTGGCGATGGCCACTACCTAAAAAATCGTCCAGAATCATAACCTATGTACGGTATGTTAATTGAACCAACATACATTAATTTCATGTTTTCCATGCTCAAATAGCCACATGAATGGTCAGTATTTTTGTCAGTGCAAAGGGCTCACATACATCATCATTCAATGAAGTCAAAAAACTGGAAAACAGTGGCCCAACATTAAGTGCAACAACTCAATGAACTCAAACCCAACAAGCAGTTGTAGTAGTTGTAGTGGCGACTTAAGTGGATATCTTTAATGACTGATATCGCTTCTAAGCAAAAAAAAAGGCATTGGTTTGCCTTTGAATTCTATGAATTCTTCTCATCTTTCTTGAACGAGTTTCTGTAACTCGATCAATTATTATTATTATTATAATTATTATAATAATTATAATATATATATAATATATAATTATTATATTATTATAAAAAGACAACACCGCAACTGCAAATTAACCACACAGAGATAAACATGGCAACCGGTCAAACAACAAGGCGTTCTGCGCGCGCATCCGCCGTGTTGGTAAACAAATAACCCCCCTATTGAACGAAGTTAAACCGATTGAGCATGCCGTTCACAGACAACAGAATGAATGAGTTCACAGTAACGTTCATCAGGCAGTAATACAGTACGTTCAGTTCACGTTCGCCCAAAATATGAACAAGGTCATGAACTATCGTTCAATGAACGCGTTCAGGCACAACACTGCCAACTGGAGCATCCCAACCTGACGAGTGCTCTCCAGCAGGTGACCGTGTAGGACGGGAAGGCCATCGAGGGGGTGAGACATATCACATACCCTCATTTTGCCATTAAAAACAAATTGTTGTATCAGGTCGTAAATAGGAATGATGAATGTGTAGAGTTGCTGATGGTACCCCGTCCCTTTGTTCAATGAGTCCTGCATCTGGCACACTCCCACCTTTTTGGGGCTCATCTAGGGTTGGAGAACACCCTGGACCGGATCAAGGCAAGATTCCACTGGCCGGGGGTAAAGAAGGCAGTGGAGATTTCTGCCGCAGTTTCCTGGAGTGCCAACAGGTGGAACCAAAACCACATTGCCGTGGCCCATTAATTACCCTACCAATTATTTCAGTTCCTTTCAGAAGGATCGCCATGGACCTGGTGGGACCACTACCCAAGAGCAGCCGAGGCACCACTACATCCTGGTGATACTGGATTATGCCACTAGGTACCCCGAGTGCGAGTACCCCTCAGTTTACCACCCGCAGACCGATGGACTAGTGGAAATCTTCAACCGGACCCTGAAGCAAATGCTGAAGAAGGTGATGGAGGCGGACAGACGGAATTGGACCAGCTGCTTCCCTTTCTCATGTTCTCGATCAGAGAAGTGCCCCAATCGTCGACCGGCCACTCCCCCTTTGAACTCCTCTATGGGAGACGACCCCGGGGGCTGCTGGACATAGCTAAAGAAGCCTGGGAACAGCAACCGTCACCCCATCAAACCATGGTGGAACACGTGGGAGACATGAGGGACCAGAAGGCCACCTTGTGGCCCCTGGTGCGGGAACACATGCAGGAGGTCCAGGAGGCCCAAGCACGGGTCGACAACAGAGGGGCCCAACAGCGCGACTTCCAGCCCGGAGATAAAGTTTTGGTACCCACAACAGAGTGTAAGTTTCTGGCCCGGTGGAACGGACCATGCGAAGTACTTGAGAAGGTAGGGGAGGTTAATTATAGAGTCCGACAGCCGGGACGTAGTCGCCCGACCCAAGTTTACCATGTGAACCTATTAAAGAAATGGAATGCTCGGGATGTGCTATTTCTCCAAATAAGGCTACCAGCGAAACCGGGCCTGCCAAGGTGCCCCTAGAGGAACAGCTGAGCCCAGCACAGAGGCAGGAGCTCATGGAGTTGGCCGACCGGAACCAGGATGTGTTCTCCAGTGAACCGGGCCTCACCAGTCTGGTACAGCACCACATCAACACTGAGCCCGGGGAAAAGGTGAAATTTAGACCCTACCGCATACCGGAGGCCAGGAGATAGGCCTTCAGGACTGAGGTATGGACTAAGTTGGCAGCTGGAGTCATTGAGGAGTCAAACAGTGAGTGGTGCAGCCCCATAGTGTTGGTGCCGAAACCCGATGGCACCATACGCTTCTGCAATGACTTTAGAAAGCTAAATTAAATATCTAAATTTGACGCCTACCCCATTCCCCGAATAGATTAACTCATAGAACGGCTAGGGACCGCCCGTAATATCAGCACACTCGACCTGACAAAGGGTTATTGGCAAGTACCCTTAGCTCCCGAGGCGCAGGAGAAAACCGCTTTTGCCACTCCCGACGGGCTCTTTCACTACAGGAAGCTACCCTTCGGATTGCAGGGGCCCCCGCCAACCATCCACAGGTTGATGGACCTGGTACTCCGTCCCAATCGTGGGTACGCGGCCTATATTGACGATATAGTCATCCATGGGAGTGAGTGAGACACCCATTTGAAGCAGGTGAGCGCAGTATTGCAGGCCTTACGGGAGGCGGGGCTAAGGGCTAACCCAAAGAAGTGTCAGCTCGGTCTGCAGGAGGCGGAGTACCTGGGCTACAACATTGGGAGGGGATGTGTTAAACCCAAGATGAAGAAGGTGGAGGCCATACAGGACTGGCAACAGCCTCTGACCAAGAAACAGGTACGCACGTTTGTGGCGCTTACCAGCTACTACCGTAGGATTATTCCCCACTTTGCATCCCTAGCCAGCCCCCTGACAGATCTGACCAGGGACCATCTGCCCGACCAAGTAACATGGACCGAGGAGACGGAGAAAGCCTTTCAGGACCTAAAGGGCGCACTGTGTTCACTGTGCTGGCAACCCCGAACTTCGCCAAACCAATGGTGGTGCAAACGGATGCGTCGGAAACGAGGGCGGGGGCAGTGTTGTCACAACTACAAGAAGGTGAGGAACACACGGTCATTTATATTAGCCGAAAGTTGTTGCAGAGGGAACAAATCCACGTCTTGCCATCAAGTGGGCCCTAGAAACCCTGAAATACTACCTGTTGGGACGGATCACCCTGGTCACGGATCATGCACCACTGATTTGGATGTCAAGGAATAAGGACAGTAACGCCAGGGTCACCTGCTAGTTCCTATCATTGCAATTTTTTGCCTTCTCTGTTGTTCACAGGTCAGGGGCAGCCCACGGGAATGCAGATGCCCTGTCAATGAGGGATTCTCTAGGGAGCTGGACCGCCCCTCCCTCCCTTGTCGCCAGTTTTCTCTCGCGAAAAATTTGCCCGATACGCGTCTCTACGTTCACTTTTTGTATGGGATCTTGTCACCCCGTCGCGTTTGGTGTGAACGCACAGTAACGCGTTCAGTGTGACCAGATCTGGAACTTTATCGATTACTTATGAACCGATGTATGGACCCTCCAGGTGACAACCCCTGGAAACAGACTCTGGATTACCGTTTTTCCCACCCTGGTGACGACTATTTACTCTGTAAATAAATCACCCTTTTGAACTGCTCTCTGTCTTGTGTCGCTGTGTCTATTTAACTTGGTGGCGTAGAAACCCCCCACGACTGGCCCGCTACAGCGTGTTTAGTGTGTTTAACGACGGTAGAAAAATAGTGTGTTCGCTCTGTCTCTACTGAATACTCACAACAAAACAAATCAACCGCTTTCACTCTCCCTAAATGCGCAAGCTCACAGAGTAATAGCTCTGTACTACCGCGAGCGCTCTAAAGCAACTCGTATGTCCTATGCATCTCGGATTAACTAAAATGCAAAACTATAAAATACAATTAATCAAACACTACAATAAGTGATCACTAAATATGAATCAAAATAATCTATCTAAATCTGAGTAAATTACAACATGGAAAATGGCTCTAACAGGGGGACGCTTTTAGGCATCCGCACAAATCCTAACACGAAACCGCATAGGTTCGGATTTATTTAAAAAATCACCCTGGGACATGGTTTTAGAAAAATGCAGTTTCGGGCACGGATTCGGTTTCACCAAAAAATCGTCTCTGTGTGGATGGGGCCCTAGTCAAGTCTCTCAGCAGGGAGTTCTAGTCAAGTTTCTCAGCAGGTTCAGGCACGTAGATGCGTTACACACGCTAAAGCAACCCTACGCGCCCAACGCACCAACGCGTGTTTTGAATAACAATGCAACAAACAAACAATGCCTCCAATAAACATTTATCAAAGCTCAAATCTGGCCAAATGTTTGCTTTCCGGTCTCTGAAGAGAGTCTAGAGTAAGTCAAGTCTCTCAGCAGGGAGTCCTAAGTCAAGTCTCTCAGCAGGGAGTCCTAGTCCAGTCTCTCAGCAGGGAGTCCTAGTAAAGTCTCTCAGCAGGGAGTCCGATGCCGTGTTCCAATACCCGTACTGTCCACACTTACTAGCCAAAATTTGAGTACACAGTACGTTCCAATTCAGATCCGGCGAAAATAAGTATACTTCAAGGACCCGGATGCCGTACTCAAAACGGGCTAATCGTGAAGTGTGGATCGAAGGACACTCCCCGTACTCAACGGCAGCCATCTTAGCTACGTAGCGGAAGAGGCGGAGCCAGGCTGAGCCAAAGGCGGCGCATTTTCCACATAGCCTGCATTAATAGTAATTTTGTAGTTTTTATAGTTTTTATAGCTTTTTATAGCTGCTAGGCGTAAAGAGTTCACCGTTCAAAGCGGGATGTCTATTGCGGGGGAGGAGCCACGGCGGCAGTCGTGATCGTCATTTCCGGTAAGTGCACCACAGAGTACTCGATTTGGAACAGCACTCACATCTAAAAAATGAGCGTACTCAAGTGAGTACGGATAGTGCAGATAGTGTACTTCCTTTAAGTATACTCATGGAAGTACGGGTATTGGAACACGGCACAAGTCCAGTCTCTCAGCAGGGAGTCCTAGTCAAGTCTCTCAAAAGGGATTCCTAGTCCAGTCTCTCAGCAGGGAGTCCTAGTCAAGTCTCTCAGCAGGGAGTCCTAGTCCAGTCACTCAGCAGGGAGTCCTAGTCAAGTCTCTCAGCAGGGAGTCCTAGTCCAGTCTCTCAGCAGGGAGTCCTAAGTCAAGTCTCTCAGCAGGGAGTCCTAGTCAAGTCTCTCAGCAGACACACACACACACACACATTAGGTCTTGTTTACTCTCAGAACCAGGAGCTCCCAGTAGGTGTGGTCTTGGACAAGTTGTTTAATGTATTTTCATGTTATTCTATATGCTATACACATGTATAATTGTGCGTATATTATGATCAATTATAATAAGAATCTAAATGAATATAATTAGTATGGTAATTATTGAGCGTCGCACCACAAGTGTCCTGAAGAGCCACATTGCATCCAAAGTCTGTCTGGTTCTCTCTCTATCTGTCTCTCTCTAGATATGTATTTTGTCCTTCTATGTTAATGTTTTTATGTAGCCATTACGTCCCCTAAGTGGGCTAGCGGTAAGGGGAGAAACATAGACCAGACCCATATAAGAAAGTAGGAGACAGGTGGTCCAGTAACGGTGTTTATTGCCAGCTCGAGCACACTAACCCTAACCCTCTTCAGGGAGACCCATGGCCAACAAAACAAAGAAAAGGTATCCCTGGTTAGAAACAAAAGATGGATCATTCTAAAAGGTAAATAAAAATACATGCGCTCATCCTCCCTAGCCACAAGCAATACAGGAGAAAAAAAAGGAACAAACAAAATGGCAGGCCTCCCCTACACGGCACCTTGGCTCAACACAAAATAAGGGATAACAAAACAGAACTGCAGTTCACGGCAGCGATACAAACGGGCAGTAGTCGACAGCAGGCCACATCAGACAACGATCACCGGGGAGCAGAGAGCAGGTCATGGAGTCAAGAGCAGAGAGAGAGGCAACTGCCATGTAGCTCCTCTTTATACACATACAGCCAGAGGGGAACCCTCAGGGCCTTCTACGCCTTCAGAGGAGGCTATATGTTTTGGTTTGGAGAGTAATGGTAAAATTGACCAATCATGGTTTGATTTTCAGTGGGCGGGACAAAAACAAAAGATCGTAGGCCTTCGTGAAGTCCAAACAGCGGGCAGGGCAGAGTGGTGAGAGCGATGGCGGGAGAAGAGAGCAATGTTGTGCCTAGCTTGATAGCATCACCTTTTTCAAGGCGGCCTTTCACAAAAAACTTAAATTAGTTAAAAACGGAAGACCAACTCCAGATCTGGAATCGAAAGAAAAGGTTAAGACAGTGGAAAGGCATTTCAAAACCGAAAATTACCGGAGATATCCATGGATGACAGGCTGTAAGAAAACAAACAGGCTGTACTGCTGGAGTTGTCTACTTTTTACAACTGACAAAAGTCATCCACTTGTGTCAGCTGCAGATTTTTCAGCCTTACAAATCTGACAAAGTCAGCCCATCGACATCAAGATTCTGCGGCACACCTGCAAACGACGGTCAGTTTGAAAACTTTTGGGGACACAAGAGTTGATCTTCAGCTAGATGAGCAGCGCCGTAATCATACTACGGCCCACAACAACGAGGTCAGGCAGAACAGAGAGACCCTGAAACGTCTCATCAATATCGTCACATTTCTTAGAAAGCAATAGCTAGCATTTCGAGGACATGATGAAAGCAAAGATACCTTCAACAAAGGGAACTACTTGGAGTTCATGGATTTTTTGGCGGAGTATGACAGCCCTCTGAGCTGTCATCTGGATTTGGCCACTGTTTTTATCGGCACAAATCATCCAGCAAAATGGACATCAGTCTCTGGAAAGTGGCAGGAGCATTCTTCGTCCCAAATGGCATCATTGTATACTGCAGGAAAGGTTCAGGTGTAACAAAGGCTGATATTTCTGAAGCCCTTTGGGTTAGTGGGACTTGCCAGTAACCTTTAAAAGGTCAAATTTACTCACGTAGGCTGCAGACCCGATGTTATCGATGCAGTATTCGATGTGTGGTAGTGGGAAAGAATCTGATACTGTAACTGAGTTTACCTTCTGAAAATCAGTGCAGAAGCGAGGGCTTCCATCTGATTTTGGGGCTATCAAGCAAGGGGGGACAACTGGGCTTGGCTAAACCATTATCCAGAAGATACCTCACTCTGTTCTTCATCACATCCCTTTTTGTCATATTCACCAGATAGGCGTGTTGCTTTATCGGCTTGGCCATGTCAACCTTAATGTCATGCTCTAGCATAGCCGCGGGAACGTATTCTCAGCAGGGGGTGCTGAAAAAAAAAACTCAGCCTGCACTAGACTCGCAACTCGCTACATTGATAAAAAAGATATATAGCAGCGCAGCTCAATTAGACCAGTGCATGCGCGCACAGTCGAAAATCGATCGTTGTGTTCACACCATGGTTCACATCCAGCTGCTCACAGAACAAGTTTAGCGCACCACCGCTCCCCTCACACTTTTTCATATAACTTTTTTCAGCACTAGGTCATATGAGCATTAAATAAATGCTGCGTCTCAAAATGCCTTGGACAGCAGCGAGGATGACTCGCTTTGCCACGGGCCGAAACAGTGCAATACGGTACAGCGGGCGCTCACCTGACGTTAAGCATTTCCTGGTGCATAATGTGACGCTTCAGAACCTAAAATCCCGTTTCTAACACATAACCGGCGTTTTCAGAAATCTCCACTTTGGCCGGAGTTTTTAGAAATGATCGTTTTCTGTGATAAGACAGAGCCTCAGACAGGGGGTGCTGCAGCACCCCTACTTTCCGCGGTACTGTGCTCTAGTACTGTGGTTCTGGAAGGAACATCACCAAGGAGGGCTGGATGGGTCTGAATTAGAGCCTTGATATCTGCGCCTTCTGTCAGGTTTTTTCTTATCACATAATCCAACTCGTTGATCTTACTTTCAATGACATGGGGCACATAAAAACGAGCTGAAAACGCTGAGCCAGGCATTGGCAGGATTTGAACTCTCGAAGGACGGCTTTCTGGTCATAGTGGCTTTTCATCCTCCCCTGGGCATGCAACAGAGCCTCCTTGGCCATGGACCGAACCTGGTGCAGGCATCCACGAAACTTGGAAACATAATCCAAAACCCCAGATTTGACACTACGATTAGACATGAGCTGCTCCTTCAGGACCTTTAAAGGGACTCTCACCTTTGTTGCATTTGAGAATTACAGCACATTCAAATCATCCCGCCTTCCTCCAATGCCCAAAACTACAAAACTAAGCGTTATTTTTTTGAGTACAAAAGTTCTAGACTCCCATGGGTTGTGTTTAGACTCCCATGGGTTGTGTTTAGACTCCCAGGGGTCATAATATCTACCAGGGGTCTAGTAAACAAGAAATTTAACAGGTGGCTCACTATAATTTTATGGGCTTCGTGTGATACCGTTTTGAGGCCCCATGTTGAAGGACAGTGGTCCCACTGAGTATAAGAAAGGTGTATGAGCATTACAAACAGAGTAGCGGGACAACGTAGCGTCTGAGGCCGAAATGGGTCCCCTAATCGGACTGAATGGTGCGGTTGTTTGCCAACGGTCTGGAGGTCTTCCTGGAGCTCCAGATTAGCGGGACAACGTCGCGTCTGACTCCGAAATGGGTCCCGTAATCGGACTGAGTGTGGCGGTTGGTTGCCAACGGTCTGGAGGTCTTCCTGGAGCTCCAGAGTAGCGGGACAATGTCGCGTCCGAGTCCGAAATGGGTCCCGTAATCGGACTGAGTGGTGCGGTTGGTTGGCAACGGTCTGGAGGTCTTCCTGGAGCTCCAGAGTAGCGGGACAACGTCGCGTCTGAGTCCGAAATGGGTCCCGTAATCGAACTGAGTGGTGCGGTTGGGTGCCAACGGTCTGGAGGTCTTCCTGGAGCTCCAGAGTAGCGGGACAACGTCGCGTCTGAGTCCGAAATGGGTCCCGTAATCGGACTGAGTGGTGCGGTTGGGTGGCAACGGTCTGGAGGTCTTCCTGGAGCTCCAGAGTAGCGGGACAACTTCGCGTCTGAGTCCGAAACGGGTCCCCTAATCGGACTGAGTGGTGCGGTTGGTTGCCAGCGGTCTGGAGGTCCTGAGAATCATCCAGGGGAGCGGGACCACTTGGCTTCTGAGGCCGAATCGGGTCCCCTTGTCGGACTGAATGGTGCAGTTGGTGGCCAACAGTCTGGAGGTGTTCCTGAGGCTCCAGAGGAGGGTAACTCTGTGAGTCTGAGTCCGAGATGAGTCCCCTAATCGGACTGAATGGTGCAGTTGGTGGTCAACAGTCTGGAGGTCTTCCTGAGGCTCCAGAGAAGGGTAACTCTGTGAGTCTGAGTCCGAGATGAGTCCCCTAATCGGACTGAATGGTGCAGTTTCAGTACGCCGTGAACCACTTTGGTCTGCCATCCTCAGTCGCTATGGTCGCTACTCGCTACGGTCTGCCGTGGAATCAAAACAAACCCTCTAGTTGAGGACGTGCCTTGATGACGCGGGCCCGAATGCGCCACAAGAAGCAGACGGAAAACCTTATATATCCATGCAGCAAACAGACAGGTCTGTCGGCCAATAAGGTCCTTCGGTCCGAAGAATTTTATTGGTTGAAGTTTTCACTAAATATTATGAGAGTGAAATAATTGTTTTTTTTTACTCCTGGTGGGTCTGTCTTGCATTTTAGAGTGTCATTACCTTATTAATACCAATTTAACCTTATCCAAAAAAAGTGTAAAAATGCAACAAAGGTGAGAGTCCCTTTAAAGGACCCCGAACAGAATGCCCAAAGACCAGGTCATTTGGAATGAAACCAAGGGATTCCTGCTTGGCCTCCAAACACCATGAGTGACACACCCTCATCCCAATCCTTACCAGTGTCTGAGCAGTATTTTCGCAGCATGGATATGAGAGTCTGGTGCCAACGTTGAAGCGCGCTTTGAGATTCTGTATGGTATGCACTGGACACTGCATGGTTAACCCAGAGAGTTTGCATCACCTGCTGAAACAATTTAGGCAGAAAGTTAGTGCCTTGGTCAGTTTGGATTACTCTTGGGAGGCCAGATGTAGTGAAGAACTTTGTCAAAGCCTTCACAACCAGGGGAGCCGTTATCATGCGAAGGGGGATAGCTTCTGGGAAGCGTGTCTCTGTACGCATTATTGTTAGCAAGAATTGGTTACCAGATTTGGACCTTGGTAATGGGCCAACACAGTCTACGATAACATGCTCAAATGGTTCGCCAAGGGCAGGTATAGGGGAGAGAGGAGCATGGGGGATAGATTGGTTTGGTTTCCCTGCAATCTGACAGGTTCTGCAGGTACGACAGAACTGGGCCACATCACCTTTCAAACCCGGCCAGAAGAAGTGTCTATGGACTGTGTCATAGGTTTTTGTAACACCTAAATGTCCGGACCAGGGGTGGTCGTGTGCCAGAGACAGTACATGTTGCCGATATACAGAAGGGATGACAATTTCAATTCAATTTTATTTGCATGGCCCTTAATCACCATTACAGTTCCAAAGGGCTAAACAGGCCAAATATTTATGACACCCCCCTTTACCCAAGCCCCCACAAGGGCAAGAAATAACTCCCTTGAAATTAGCAAGGCAGAAATCTTGAGAAGAAACGCATAGTAGGGGATCCCTTCTTCCAGGGATGGTCAGGAGTGCAATGGGTGCCATAATTGACATACAGGTAAATACATGCACATCAATATTATTATTATCATGCTGGCCGGTTAACAATGAGGAGAGTCTAGGCATCCAGTCCTATCACGCAACACGCTAGAGCAGACAGAATAGTGAATTAGAACGGAAAAGTACATAGTGGGAATGTATACTGTATTAACAAAAGCACAAACAAACAGAGTGGTCTTCACTTCGCATCTGACGTTTTCCCACTCCTATGTTCCAAATGCAAGATTGCAGAGGTGCGTTTTAAAGGCACCCAGTGCAACTTTCGAGGCTTAAAAATAAACATTCAATTTCTAGTCTTTTTTACACGTAGTAAGTTTCAATAACTCCATACCATTACATACCGACATTTAAGCAGCAAAGATGAGACGTCGGTTGTGTGGTGAGAACTGATACAAAATCGATAACAACAACAATGCCGCCATTTTCTTTATTTTTTGTAACCTACAATAAATAAAGCAGGCTTCCAGTCAATGGAAAAATGGCTTCTCCCCACCGGCGATTGTTGTTGTTTACGATTTTCTATCAGTTCTCACCACACAACGACGTCTCATCTTTGCTCCTTGAATGTCGATATGTAATGGTATGGAGTTATTTAAACTTACTACGTGTAAAAAAGACTAGAAATTGAATGTTTATTTTTCATTGAATGTTTACATAAAGTTGCACTGGGTGCCTTTAAGCTTTCCTTTGAATAGCTCAACAGAGTCAGCTTCCCTGAACACTGGTGGCAGCCTATTTCATAGGAAGGGGGCTCGATAGGCAAACGCTCTCTGTCCCGCCGATTTCTTTTTAACCTTCGGCAGTGAAAGAAGGCCAGCTCCCGAAGACCGGAGGGACCGAGAAGGACTATAAGGGATGATCAGGTCCTTCAGGTAGGGTGGAGATAATCCATGCAAGGCTTTATAGGTTAGCAGTAGCACCTTAAAGTCTGATCTGAAAGTAATTGGTAGCCAGTGCAGAGAGGCGAGAATAGGTGTGATGTGATCAAGCCAGTCAGCAGCGGTCAGCAGTCTAGCTGCAGCATTCTGTACAAGCTGTAGACCTTTTGTGGTAGAGTTTGGTAGTCCCGAGAACAGTGCATTGCAATAATCCAGTCTTGATTAAACAAATGCATGAATCAGTGTCTCTGCATCCGCTGCAGATAACATTGGTCTGATTCTTGCAATGTTTCTCAGATGGAAAAAGGCAATTCTAGTTTTACTTCTAACATGTTGCTCAAAGCACAGTTGAGGGTCCAACAGGACACCAAGATTTTTTCACAGATGCACTCTGTGAGATGGCGAGGCCATCCCACTACAGTGAGAGATCCTCAAACTCTCTTCGGTCCCGCTTCGAGCCGATAATTATCAGCTCTGTCTTCCCAGTGTTAAGCTGTAGGACGTTTTGTGACATCCAGCCCTTCACCGCAGCCAGACAGGACTCAACCCTCTGGATCTGGGCCGAGTCCTCTGAATCTACATAATGAAGAGCTGGGTGTCATCAGCGTAGCAGTGGAAACTAATTCCGAAGCTGCGGATAACGTCGCCCAAGGGAAGCATGTAGATTGCAAAAAGTAATGGACCAAGGACCGACCCTTGTGGTACACCAAAGCGTTATTTGCAGTGCTTTGATTCTGAACCCTCATGGAGCACATATTGGGTTCTATCTGTGAGGTACGACTCGAGCCGTACCCCCGAAACAAACAGTGCTCAAGACGGTGAAGAAGAGTGCTGTGGTCGATCGTGTCGAACGCAATACTCAGGTCCAGCAGCGCAAGCATTGAGCTTGTATTTTTATCCAAAGCAAGAAGGATGTCATTTACCACTCTTGTAACAGCAGTTTCAGTTGAGTGGAAATTCCTGAACCCCGACTGGAAAGGCTAAAAGACATTGTTCCTTGTCAGATAATCAACGATTTGCTTTGCTACAATCCTTTCCTGTACCTTGGACAGGAAGGGCAGGTTTGATATAGGCCGATTGTTCCTGACTAATTCAGGATCTAGGCCAGGCTTTTTGAGTAGCGGTTTTATCACCGCAGCCTTGAAATTGGAGGGATTAATTCCTGTTGAAAGCGAGAGATTCATAAGCGAGAGGATTGCAGGCCCCACCGTGGGAAGAAGTTCTTTGAGAATCTTGGAAGGGAGAAGATCCAACATACAAGTTTTTGGCTTTGATGCCTTTATCACCCTTTCAAGTTCCACCAGAGGAATTGCCTTGAACTCCAGGAGAGTTGCGTCAGAGTTCCCCATCCTACTGGGCAGGACCCCATCCTGCCCCGCAGGATGTGTAGGACAAGCCGCATGGCAAGCATCAATTTCCGCTCTAATCGATTGAATCTTATTCTCAAAGAAATCCATGAATTAATTTGCCACGATGGAGCCTACGGTCTGAGTCTGTTTCTCAGTCAGACTCTTCAGCGTTTTAAAAATGAACTTGGGATTGTTTCTATTCAAGTTGATGATACTGGAAAAGTAGACGTTCCTGGCAGTAATAAGCGCACCCTTATAGGTGAGCAGACTGTTGTGCCATGCAAGATGAAAGACCAAGTTTGCAGCTTCGCTTCAGAGTGCGGGTTTTTCTGCATTAAACAAGGGAGCTGGTTTTCTCAATGATCGTTTTAATTACGAGTGGAGCAGCTGAATCACAGGCAGCAGACAAGGCAATGTTGAGGTCATCAGTAAGGCACTCCACAGAACCACTATAGTTACAAAGAGGTGCAAGTGAACCGGGTAACTTATCTGCCATTGCTGTAATGGATGCAGGTGTGATGCGGCGACAGCTGAAATTAGCCTGGTGATCGTCGCAGGGGCAGGATACCACCACCTGGAAAGTTAGCAAAAAGTGGTCTGATAAAGCTGAGGTGTAGGAAGAGACCACTAGCTGTGAAATGTCTAGACCGCGGGTCAAAACGAGATCCAGCATGTTTCCACCGATGTGGGTTGGGTGCTGGACGAGATGTTTGAAGGGTTGGGTGCTGGACGAGATGTTTGATACGCCAAGATACGCTTGGCGTATCTGTACGCCAAGCGTACAGATACGCCAAGCGTATCTGTAATGGACAGAAAAGCTCTTGCGAGGGCATCAGATGAGTTATTCACATGAATGTTGAAATCCCCAATAAGCAAAATATTGTCTGACTATGTAGCCAGATCAGCTGCAAAATCAGAAAACTCATCAACAAAAAGGGAATACGGTCCTGGGGGACGGTATACTACAGCTAAAACGAAAGAGTCTGGAACTCTGGAACGCAAGCACCTCAAAGGATCTGAATATATACATATTATTTGGCTTTAAATTAAGCTTAGAATTAAATATCAGGGCTACTTCACCACCTTTCTTAACTTCTTTAGATACTTGGGTGCTAACGTAATTGGGTGGAGTAACTTCGTTTAGGGCTAGAAACTCATCTGGTTTTAACCAGGTTTCACAAAGGCCCAGTATGTCGATCTTATTATCAATATTAGATCATGGACCAAGACCGCTTTAGATGAAAGCAACCTCATGTTCAAGAACCCTATTCTGAGTGCTTTCATTTTATTATTTTCAGAGGGAGTCTGGTTATCACTCAGCTCTGAAGCGGCCAAGGGGATGCCGCGAATTCGACATGCTGGTCGCGCCCCTCGCCTGCGGGTTTAACACCTCGAGATAGCGCGAGGCCATCTCGCCGCACAACCGTACATATAGGTACAGCGTTATCTTCAGAGGGAGTCTGGTTAACACTCAGCTCTGAGACGATCAGTTGGATAGCGAGAGTTCGACATACTAGTTGCAACCTTCGCCTGGGGTTTTTACACCTCGAGACAGCGCAAGGCCGCACCACCGTACATATAGGTACAGCGGTAATTTCAGTGGGAGTCCAGTAAACACTCAGCTCTGAAAAGATCGGTGCAATAGATACTGGTTCAGCTAACCCATCTGCTGTTCTAGACTCTGCAACGTAAACTATCATGTTGCTAGCAGGTTTGCTAAATTCCTGCAACCCAGCGTGCTGTGAGTGGATGAGTCACGCCTGGCTAAGACATCTATCTATGTTTTTTGACATAGGCCGGGGTGAAGGCCGTCTCTCATGAGCACACCAGGGCGACCCCACACGGAGGGACAGTTATCTATGAAACCAAAGCCCTGCTCTGAACTATATCGTGCCAGCCAGCGATTTAGAGACAATAATCTACTATAACGCTCATCATTACCCTTATCGGGTAGAGGGCCAGAGAGAATTAATCGATGCCGACACATATTTCTGGCGAAGACACAAAGCCTAGCTACGTTGCTTTTTGTGACCTCGGTTTGTCTCGTCCTAGCATCGTTGGTGCCGACATGAACTACAATGTTGTCGAAACTAGTGTCAGTGTTTGGTGCATCTAATCTAACTCCGTATGTGGTCTGACCGCATGTCAGCACCCTAAGATTAGCTTCAATGTCGGGAGCCCTGGCCCCGGGTAGGCAAATAACTTTCGCTGGCGAGTGTAGCCTAACTTTACGTGTAACAGAGTCGCCTATGACTAGCGTTTTTACCAAGGCAGTAACTTTCTGTCTAAATTGTTTCAGCAGGTGATGCAAACTCTTGGGGTTAAACATGCAGTGTCCAGTGCATACCATACAGAATCCCAAAGCACGCTTGAACGTTGGCACCAGACTCTCAAATCCATGCTGCGAAAATACTGCTCTGACACTGGTAAGGCTTGGGATGAGGGGGTGTCATTCATGGTGTTTGCCATACGTGAGGCCAAGAAGGCATCACTTGGTTTCATTCCAAATGACCTGGTCTTTGGGCATTCTGTTCGGGGTCCTTTAAAGGTCCTGAACGAGCAGCTCATGTCTAATCGTAGTGTCAAATCTGGGGTTTTGGATTATGCTTCCAAGTTTCGTGGACGCCTGCACCAGGTTCGGTCCATGGCCAAGGAGGCTCTGTTGTATGCCCAGGGGAGGATGAAAAGCCACTATGACCAGAAAGCCGTCCTTCGAGAGTTCAAATCAGGTGACAAGGTCCTAGTGCTCCTGCCAATGCCTGGCTCAGCGTTTTCAGCTCGTTCTTATGGGCCCCATGTCATTGAAAGTAAGATCAACGAGTTGGACTATGTGATCAAAACCCCTGACAGAAGGCCCAGATATTGAGGCTCTAATTCAGACCCATCCAGCCCTCCTTGGGGTTTTTTTGGACATTAAGGTTGACATGGCCAAGCCGATAAAGCAACACGCCCAAGGGCGTCAGTTTGTTTTTAGAAGTGGTGGGGACAATAACCATAAGCTTGAGTGTGGTCTGAAAAGTGCTGGGTACCCTTATGTAAGCTATTCATCCATTCACGCTGCATTACAATATGCTGTACAGTGTATTGTCAGGTGTTGAAATTATTCGAATACTGGTTCGGAAAATTAGTATTTGAAGCTTAAATCAGTATTCGGAGCTTCGTTATTTTTTTTTTTCACGTACGTGACTTTACCAGAGCGAGGGAGGCAAACTATAAGCGTCAGCGACACCAAGCAGAGAAGCGAGAGAGGTGGAGGAAGAATAGATATCTTGTTTCCCTTTACTTTATAACACAACTTTAGCGGGATCTCTGGAGGAAAAGTAACACTTAAAACCTTAGCTTAGTTGTTTGTTTACGTTCGCTGTACAGCGCCGCGCCAATCAACTGTGACTGGCTTGCTGCAGAGCGTGGGCGTCTTGGGAATACCCGGTCAATATAATGGATATAATATGGACACATTATAAGACAATCAATATTCGGTATTTGTTATGGATTTATTGTACAAATTCCCTGAAAAGATGCACGTTCCAGGATGAATTGAAAAGCTCCCGTAAGGGCTGAGATGGCAGAGAACAGCTGATTTGGAACGGAGCAACAGCTGTTCGATTTCGTGTTGGAAACACCAGGGTATTGGCTCGGGATATGTAGGCCTAATACTAATACACACAGGACAAAGAACAGTGTTGGCAATTTAACACTTATCTTGACATCAACAAAGTTTACCAGACAAACGCAGAGTTACGTATGTAACTCCGGTTCTATGAATCCTGGATGAAACACAGATTTATCCGTCTCGCGCATGCGCAGTTCGAGTACCTATACCAACAAGGTCACATGTGACCCTCGTGACACCAGATTGGCTATATAGCCCGGTGTCGACAGAGGATCCGTTCCCAGAATCTTCTCGCAAACAACGAGACTTCTGAGTGACCTGTAACTCTGGCGGTCATCCAGGATTCATAGAACCGGAGTTACATACGTAACTCTGCGTTCTATTTCATCCTTACTGACCGCCAGAGGTGGTGCATTAAGCACTGGATGGCCAATACCAACAACGTCACGAAGAATCAAGCGCTCACCTACTGACCAGAGACAGCAGAGCTTGGCATCAGGGCCACGCCCATTGGATGGGTAGTGGCAACGTTGACCCGGTAGAACCTGGAGAATGTGCTAGGCGACGCCCATGACGCCGCGGCACAGATGGTCCCCAGGGGCACCCCTCTCAGGGCAGCCCATGACGTTGAGACGCTCCTGGTTGAGTGACACCTCACCCTGGATGGCGGGGGGCGGCCACTGGCCCCGTAGGCGTGCGTTATGGTCTCCACAATCCAGTGGGACAGCCTCTGCTTTGTTAAAGCACGACCCCTATTAGGGCCACCATGGCAAACAAAAAGCTGCTCCGACTGGCGAATACCGGCAGTAGCAGAAATATAAGCCCTAAGGGCCCGCACCGGGCACAGCAGCTCGGACCCACCCTCCCCAGAAGGGGGGTCAAAGCGTGCTAACTGGATGGGCTGGTTAAGGTGATTGCGTGGCAGCACCTTTGGCAGGAACGCAACATTCGGCCATAGAGTGACACCCGAGCCATCAGAGTTCCACCTCAGGCATGTATCACTTACTGATAGGGCATGCAACTCCCCGACCCGCTTGGCAGAGGTTATGGCGAGTAAAAAGGCAGCCTTCATGGACAGCCACTTCAACCCCCCTTGACCCAAAGGCTCGAAGGGAGGCGATGACAAGGCTTCCAGCACCAGCGGCAGGTCCCATGCTGGAGACCTCATGGCTGTAGGGGGACGCAGCCTCAAAGCCCCTCTAAGAAAGAGGGACACTAATCTGTGGCACCCTACTGTGGCGCTGTCAACCCTATCATGTAGGGAGGAGATGGCAGTGACATAGACCCTCAAGGTAGAGTGCGACCGGCCACTATCCAGGAGGGACTGCAGAAATTCCAGCACCGTGGTCACGGCGCAATGCACTGGATCCACGGCCCTAGCCGCACACCAGTTGGAGAACAGCTTCCACCTGTTTGCGTACTGCAACCTGGTCGTCGGTGCCCTGGCACTCACAACAGTACCCCTGACAGCCGCAGTGCACTCCCTCAGCAGTGGGTCGGGCCCTGCAGTGGCCAAGCCCAGAGCTGTAGGCGAGAGGGGTCGGGATGCCAGATCTGACCCCCCAGCTGGGACAGGAGATCCCTCCTGTCGGGGAGAAGCCATGGCGAGCTGCAGCAGAGCCTGAGCAGCAGTGGATACCAGAGCCTCCCCGGCCAAAAGGGGGCCACCAGAAGGAGCCGGTGGCCCTGCAAAAGGACCCTCTGGAGTGTCGGCAGAACCAGAGGCAATGGTGGGTATGCATAAAGAGTCCTGTCCGGCCAATCGTGCGCCAGCGCGTCCTGCCCTAAAGGGCTGGACGCTTCTGCCCAGGAGAACCAGAGCGGGCAATGCGCTGACTCCTCCGAGGCAAAGAGGTCCACCTCTGCCCTGCCGAAGAGGCCCCACATTGACTCCACCACCTCGGGGTGAAGCCGCCATTCCCCCGGTGGAGGCTTCCGTCGGGAGAGGAAGTCTGCTGCCCGATTCTGGGCCCCCGGCAAATAGACTGCCCGTAGGCTGGCCAGACGGGGAGAAGCCCAAGTCCACAGGCTCTGGGATACCCGGAGACCTGGTGCCCCCCTGGTGGTTCACCTGGGAAACCGTGGCCATGTTGTCCGACCGGACCAGGACATGCCGGCCCGTCAAATGGGGCAGAAAGCTGGCTAGTGCCAGCTGCACAGCCTGGAGTTCCAGCACATTGATATGTTGTGCCACGTCCCGGCCAGACCACCGTCCCTGCGCAGTCCTGCCCTGCCACACTGCGCCCCATCCCGAGAGGCAGGCGTCGGTTGTCACCAACTCCCGGCGTGCCGGAATTGCGCCCATGGGCATGCCTGCCTCCAGATACGCTCTCTTTCTCCATGGAGCCAGAGAGACAAGACACTGCAGGGTCACCTTGACCCTCCTCTGCCTGTGCCACTTGGCATCTAGGTGCAGGCTGTTCAGCCACATTTGGAGTGGGCGCAGGGACAGTAAGCCCAGAGGCACCACAGCTGAAGCAGCTGCCAGCTTGCCCAAAAGCTGAAGGAACTGAATAAAAAGCAGGCTCCTGCCGGCTCTGAAGAGGGGAAGGAGGCGGAGGATGTCGTTCACCCGTCGAGGTGAAAGGTAGGCCTTCATGGCGACAGAGTCCAGGACCAACCACAAATAGGTAACCCGTTGGGAAGGGTCCAGGCAACTCTTTGATTGGTTCACCGTCAAGCCCAGCCGGGCGACGTGCGACAGCAGGCGGGACGTGTCTTGGGCCACCTGGGACCTGGAGGGCGCACAGACCAGCCAGTGGTCCAGATACGGCAGGACCTTCATGCCCTGCGTCTGCAGGGGTGCGAGGGCTGCCGCCACAACCCTGGTGAAAACCCTCGGGGAGAGGGAAAGCCCGAAGGGAAGTACCCTGAATTGGTAATGCCTGCCCCGATAGGCAAACCTCAGGAACCGCCTGTGGTGTGGCGCAACCGGCACATGAAAATAGGCGTCCTTCAGGTCTATGGTCGTAAACCACTCCCCCCTGGCAACTACCCTCAGGGTGTCCGCCGAGGTGAGCATGTGGAATGGTAACATTTTTAAAAACGTGTTCAGGCCCCTTAGGTCTAGAATGGGCCTGAATCCGCCGTCTTTCTTGGTTACCAGAAAGTACGCCGAGTAGAACCCCCCGGGTTGTAACTGAGGGTCCACTGGCTCGATCGCACCCTTGGCCAGAGCTGCGGCCTTCGTCGGGTCGCGGACGACTGTCATCCTGACCCGGCCGAAGGCCTGGGGCCGGCGTCGGAACTGTAATTCGTACCCCCGGGTTAAGGTGGAAACCACCCAGGGGTCTATAGTACAGGCAGCCCAGTAGCTGATCTGCTGCTGGGAAAAACAGCCGACGACCGGCCCCGTGGTCCTAGCGCCTGGCCCCCCGGCCTCTACCGGCTCTGGAGGGGTACCGGTGAGGCTCCGCGGCCCGAGGCTGCCCGGGCGATGGGCGGGCCGGGGCGCGAAAGCTATCAGCGGGCTGCTGGGCGGGCCGCCGAGACCTACGTAGGCCCTCATCTCTCGCTGGGTAAGAGCATGGTGGCTGGTAGCGGCCCCGGGGGGCAGCCGGGGGGGGCTCTAGGCCTGCCAGGAGCGGACACACTCCTGTGAAGACCCAACAGCTGCAGGTTGGTTTGCCTAGCTTGGGCGGCTCGCTCCAGCGTCTCCAGGGCAGCTGACCCGAACAGCTCGCCCGGTACCACTGGAACGGCTCTGAGGGCCTTCCTACATGCCTCTGTCAGGGGCGACTGAGCCAACCAAACCTGGCGGCGAGTCTGGACCAGGGTGGACATAACACGCCCCAATTCCCTGGACATGAGGGCAAAGGCCTGTAGGGACGCATCGCTCAGGTCCTGCGTAGACGGCTCAACTGCAGCTTGTTGCAGCGAGGTCGAGAGCGCCAGCATTAGGTGGGAGAGGGAATTGCCAATCCGCCCCATGTGCGCTGCTGCGTCATAGGCCTTCGAGAGAAGGTCGTCTGTGACCCTGCACTGGGGCCGAGGACACCTGGCATCCGGCCGCAAGGCCTGATCGGGGGTTAAAATGAGGGAGGCAATGACGGGCTCAACGGGTGGCATGCGACCCAACCCATACTGCGCTGGATCCCACATGGCAGCCAAGGCCCGAGCACTGGAAGAAGGACGGGGGAGAGCCTTGGCATCCTTCCAGCAGACGTGCAGCTCCTTTAAATACTCCTCCGAAGGAGGGACAGAGAAAGGGGCTGTGGCAGGGCTGCGCCTGAAAAAGGCGCTAGGCTGAGCCAAGTCTGCCTGAGGAGCATCGAGCCCCAGGCGAGCCAGGGCCGTACGAATGACGGCCCCGATGGGGTTATCCTCTGTGCTGTGCCCAGAGCTCTGAGCAGAGGAGCGGGAGGCCTCCCCAAAAGCGTTTGAGTCTTCCTCCCCCATGACCCCCTCACTAAAGAGGTTAGCCGATGCCGCCAGCGACAGGACATCGTCCGTGCCCGGCACATCCCCCAAAGAAGGGTCAGGCCGGATGTCAACCAACGCGCCACCTGCCCCAGGTTGCAGGGTCAGGAGGAGTTCCTGTATCCTCACCATATCGGACGACAAGCGATCCACCTTGGATGCTAGCTCGTCCCTAGCCCTTTTCCTGGGGGGAGGCCCTGCTCTACCCCGACGCCAAGAACGGCCGGGCTGAGCTGGAGGAGGTGGCGTCATTAATGGAAGGTCGACGGCTGCCGGATGTTCCACCGCTGCGAGCCTAGCCAGCCTGAGTGCCAAGGGCATGGAGCCGCAGTTCATACAGGCCCTCTCGGTAAGGCCCTCCCTCAAATGCTCGAAGCCGAGGCAAGAGGGGCAGCAATCATGGCCATCGTCAGGCTCAAGGAGGGCCACACAGGCGCCACACACATGAGCCATCAGCAGAACACTGGGAGAGGGAGAACTGCCTTCACCAGTGAGCTACTACTAACTCAAGAAAAGCCAAGGAAGTGTTACCGGGAGAGGACGCGAGAGCGCAGTCTTCACCAGCAAGTGACTGAAAATAATTACACTCAAATATACAGCAGTGTTCTCGGGAGAGGACACGAGAGCGCTGCCTTCACCGGTAAGTGAGTGAAAAGAAACACACAAGTGTTACAGGGAGAGGGCGCGAGAGCACTGCCTTCACCGGTAAGTGACTGAAAAGTAAACCCCAACAGTGTTACAGGGAGAGGACGCGAGAGCGCAGTCTTCACCAGCAAATGACTGAAAATAATTACTCAAATATACAGCAGTGTTCTCGGGAGAGGACGCGAGAGCGCTGCCTTCACCGGTAAGTGACTGAAAAGAAACAAGTGTTACAGGGAGAGGGCGCGAGAGCGCTGCCTTCACCGGTAAGTGACCGAAAGAAATACGCAACAGTGTTACAGGGAGAAGACGCGAGAACGCTGCCTTCACCGGTAAGTGAAGGCAGCGGATTATTATTTTTTTTTAAACAAAAGTGTTACCAAACAAATTTGGTAACCCAGAACACAGCCGAGCTGTTTCTGTCAGGGAGCTATCAAATAGCAGCTACAACCAGTAGTGAAAATAATCCCAGCAGTGTTGCCGGGAGAGGACGCGAGAGCGCTGCCTTCACCGGTAAGTGACTCACTGAACGATTATTTATATATATATATATATATATATATATATATATATATATATATATTCCTCTAACAAAAGTGTTACTAACAAAACTTGGAAGCTCCTACTCAAAGGAAGCCTTTCAGCGCTGTACAGACAAACAGCCCCTGGAGGACGAGTTTACCCGTTGCTCCGACCCGCGAGGGTCGCGAGGCTGCACACAGTCTGGAGCGCGATTCTTTCCAACAAGCGAATACGCTATCCGCAAGCGGTACTACAACATGCGTCTTTGCGAGAAGATGAAAGGAACAGATCCTCTGTTGACACCGGGCTATATAGCCAATCCGGTGTCACGAGGGTCACATGTGACCTTGTTGGTATAGGTACTCGAACTGCGCATGCGCGAGACGGATAAATCCAGTGCTTAATGCACCGCCTCTGGCGGTCAGTAAGGATGATATAGAACAATGCCAGACTGTAAAGGGGGTACGAAATGAAACGAGGTACTGAGCATCAGCCTTTTGAAGACGAGCAAGGGCTGCTGGTAGCATATGTTATGCTGCATTAAAAAAAGAAGAAAAATACAAGCACCCAGAGGAGAATTGCATCTGCCAAATCCTGACCACCAGTAAACACTTGCGAAGGACCAATGTATACTTCACTCGTTACAACATCATAAGAAAATTGTCCGCAAATAAAATCCCCTTCAGTTTAGGATAATCACACATGTTATGCGAGAACATATTTATGTCAGGATAGGCCTACCAGGCTCCAAGTCGTCACATATCTCAATCAGACAAAACCAACTATAACCACATTGGCATAGCAATCGCACCGTGTGTAGCTGCTACTAGCTGCAATCTATATATACAATGCATACTAACTGGAGCACCAACCAGAATCAGATCACAATCGCTTAGGACCTTGGGTAACCTTTGGCCAGGTCATCACTATTCACGAGCAAACAGAACCAGCAGCAAAGTTTACGTAAACCAATTTCTTACCTTATTTGGCCCTCCACATGCAGGCTAGATGACGTATCCATATCGATATCCAGTGTCACAAACATGCTTTTTATAGGAAGCAAAAGGACCGGCTATTTTCTGAATAAAAATGTCAATTTTGGCTGTCTGTCTTGAAACTTGAAACTCCAGTGCGTTCACACCAAACGCAACGGGACGACAAGATCCCATACAAAGTGAACGTTTAGCGTATCGGCCGAATTTTTTTGATTTGTCGCGCCACACTTTCGCCGTGCACAGGCGAGCGCGTTCACGAGGATTTGTGGCGCGACAAATTTCAACTTTGACACGAATTTCGCGTGATGACAGCCAATCAGCGTTCAACAGCGTGGCCACTGAGTGACATGTGTAACGTAACAGCCAATCAGAGTTCAACCGTCAAACTCAGCGCAGTGCAGTCCGGGGTGTACTGCAGCATGGAGGAGAAAGTGATTGTTGCCGTTTGCGACTGTCGGAGCTCTATATATAATAGTATATAATATAATATAATTGTATATATAATATCACGGCCAAAAGCTCTGTGTGCCTCCGGATGGCCGTAGCGCGGGGAGCTCATAGGGATTGGGCTTCTCGGGAGTCGGGGTTTGTTTACTGCCGTTGCTATGGGTTCCGGTCTTGTGTGTTCCAACGGTTTATTAGGTAGGCCTATCTAATAAATGATGTCTTCGAGCGCACCTATCGCATGATTTTAGACTCTACGATTTCGGTTGAGTATGTGGGGATTTTTTCAGTCGCAATTGGTTTGCACATTTTTAAAACTGGTGGGGACAAAATTCGTATTTCAAATGGTGGGGGGGACATGTCCCCCCCGTCCCCCCCGTAATCGACACCTATGAACACGCCTATCGTGTGCACAAAAGGGATTTGATGAAGAAAGAAGTGAAGTATCTTTTGGATAATGGTTTAGCCAAGCTCAGTTGGGGACAGACTTGCGTGACGGTGCTCCACTCACCAGTTAAGTCATCTGTAACACTCATGGATTTCGCTGTATGTGGAACACACATCTGCATTAAAACCTCACCCTCTAGAAAGTATGGGTTTTCCAGCTCTTCTTCTGTAGTCACGGATGAGAAGCATCTAGCAAGAGAGTTGTCAGATTTTTGAGCCAAGACAAGCGCCTTACGAGTCAGCGGGAGCTTCAAAGCCGCCATCATGGAGGTATCCTCTTTTCGAGTGGCCTTTTCCACCACTGGAGCCTCCTTAGGATTGACTGTGTCCTCTTCATCCCCGGCAAGAATAGATGCCAACATTGTATCACCCAGGTCCAGTTCCTCTTGCATTCGGCGAGATTGAGCTCTGGTCAGCACACTAGAGGAGAAAACATTCGGGCAGATCTCAACCAGTTCATCCACCTTGGACTCAGGAACATCTATCACTTCAGGCACAGGCATTACTTTCCCCCCAGCAATGTCATTTCCCATAATGAAATCTATACCTTTGATGGGGAATGAGGGCCGTGCAGCATGCTGGCCCGGCAGGAGGAATCTTTACTCAAGGGTAGGACGTCTGACAAGAGCAATGACCGTGATCCACCAGTATCTCTCAGAATCCTCACCGGCCGCTCATCTGCCAGCTTTCCTGTTAAAGAGACAATGCCATCAAATATGAAGGGTTCAATGCATGGGTCAGGTTCCTCTTTTTGAGAGACTTCCAGACCCCGAGGCTGGACAGATTTAATCAACCCCATCCCTTTTGGTTTCCTTTCCTCAGACCTGTGTTTTGCTCTGGATCCAGAAATACCATGACCAGACTCGTGACAATATAAACATTCCCACTCAGCCTTTGGCACTGAGGACTATGGTCTTGGAGCCTGTGCAGTGGAGAATGTGTTCCTAGACATACCAGGTGAATAGTCATTTTGCTTGAAGGAATCTTGGGCTGATGAGAACTCACGCCTGACGATGAAGTTACTATTATGGGTTATTGCAAACTCGTCAGCTACTAATGCTGCATCCTGCAGCGTGGACACCTTCTGTTAATTAAGGTGCATGGAGATTCCGTAAGTCAAACAATTTTTGAACTCTTCCAACAGAACTAATTCACGAAGAGTTACAAAGTCTGAAACTTTCGTTAAAGCACACAATCTATCAAAGAGACTAGTTTTTTCTCCAGCGAACTCAACAAAGGTCTGATTCGTGGTTTTCCTGTGGCTTCGAAAACGTTGCCTATACGCCTCAGGCACGAGTTCGTAGGCACGTAGGATAGCTTTTTTTTACAACATCATACTGCAAGCTATCCTCTAAAGATAAAGTTGAGCAAACCTTTTGAGCTTTGCCGACAAGCTTACATTGACGCAGCAAAGGCCAGAATTCTTTAGTCCAGTGTAACGCAGAAGCAATACGCTCAAACACATTGAGGTAAGTATCAACTTCTGACTCTCTGAATGAAGTTACCACTAGTGTTGCTTTCGTCAACGAAAATTATGACTAAATATCGTCGTCAACGACCCTTTATCACGTGAGGAAAACGAGACGAGACACAACATAGATGCTGTTCATGTGACAATAACTATAATTAAATGCATAATGCAATATTGTTGACGAATAAAAACAAGACTAAATGTGTTTTACAAAATAATACTCTGTCTCTTCATTTTCGTTGACCAAAACTAGTCGAGAAAAATTGTTTATTTTATTTATTTCTGGGGCTGTATCAGGTTACGTTACTTCCTGAATCCCCGCTCGTCGTGGCATTATTTAGATTCACAAGACGCATCTGTGGTGGTAGCGTTAATGAAAACGTAAGGCCCTGTCCACACTAATCCGGGTAAATATAAAAATGTACAACTTGTAACTGAAGATACATAGTACATTGCACAGAGAAATCATCATTTCCATTTCCCCTGCCATTTTTTTTTTTACTAAAATTAATAAAAACTAAAATGACAGCTTGAGACAAAGACTAGACTAAAACTAAAATTAAAACAGGCCGCCAAAAACAACATTAGTTACCACCTTAATGTTTTTATTCACATCGAATGAACCTGGTGCTACAGCGGATAAGCGTTCACTATGGACTTTGGAAAATGGTGAATCAGCGGCTAGTGGGGCAGAAACAGTCTGCTGTGAAGTTAAGCTAGTGAACTCCAGCTACTGCAGTTTAACCTTCTCTTTCTCTACTTCCCACGTTATCTCTAGCTCCCTAAGTCGAAGAGCTTTCTCAGTTTCAGCATTAAGCTCTAATCCACGAAGCTCATATTCTGCATGACGAGCCTGCAGTTTATCCTCAGTCTCCAGCGAAGAGTACCTTTAAAGCTCTGGGAGTGAGAGGAGGGGTATTAGATATAGCAGTGCCTGCTCTTTTATGTCTGCTTACAACCTTTTGTGGACTCCCATCGACCCCCACTTTTCCCTCACTTCCAGCAGATTCGAGGGGAGCTGAGGGGATAAAACAGCTGAGGGGAGCAATCCCTCCTCCACCAATGTGGTTGCTACCAAAGATTTAAAATCTTTCTTAAGCATTTGCTTGCTTGCATTCAATTCAAAGTGGGTCACTACACACAACAAATCATCCTTTCTTAAAGCGTCTAGTTCCTCCCAAGTAGGACTGCTCACAAAGGTATTTACCTCAAAAATACTCGTTGCCATTTCTTTTTTTAGTAAATTGACTCCAAAAACAAAAATGGATCTGGTACTGGGAAAGTTTGTAATATCCCGGACGAGCCCCCAATTATTTTACGGCTAGGGGTAAGGGGAGTAACAAAGACCAGGGCCCCGTTTCCCGAAAGCATCGTTAGCCTAAGTGGATCTTGAAGTGCGTCGTACGATCATCGTACAGTTTTCAGACCGTTTCCCGAAAGCATCGTTGGTAACGAACGTCGTGAAAACGCTCGTAGCCAACGAGTGCTCCAGGGTACTCGTAGTACGCTAAGAGCATCGTTAGCCTACTATAGAGTGAACTCATTATTGCATGAGGGAGTCTTCATTCATAAAAAATGAAAACATTCGGGAGTATGTGGCAACATGTAGTTTGTTGTCATGGTGACTGTCAGCTGTGCGGCAGTCCCAGCCAATCACGGTGGGAGACTAATGTATAAAGGCGGGCGTAGAGCACCTTTCGGTCTCTTGTTTGCCGGAGGCTGGGTCACGTTGCGTCTGGGCGTCCATTTCCGCTTCCGTGCGGTTTCAGGCTTTTGCTTGCCAGAGGCTGGGTCACGTAGCTCCTGTGCTTCCATTTCCGCTTCCGTGCGGTGACAGGCTCTTGCTTGCCGGAGGCTGGGTCACGTAGCTCCTGTGCATCCATTTCCGCTTCTGTGCAGTGACAGGGCTCACTTGGATGTTGCTGCTGGCTGCGCGCTGCTCATCAATACATAGCCGATGCCGCCTACTGAACTGTCGCTTTCGTATAGCGTTGCGCTCCCTGCTCCATGCCCTGTTGGCCGGGACTGCCCGACTGGGTGGCCGACAGTAGCGATGCAGCGGCGGCTAATCCACCTATAGAAACCACTGCTGGTTTGCTTCCACGTGATTACTGCCTTGCCAGGGCCGACTCGGACCCGATCGCTTTGCCGTTCATTCGGCTAGCGATAGTTTGTTCCTTTTCCTGTTGTGTCGCTGTCTCTTTTCTTTTAGTTCGTGCAACTACATCTTAAAGTGTGTATGTTATGTTATGTAAGAGTTGTTTTGCTGATTTCTCCTTGTGTTTACTTATTATAGATTTTGTTTATTTAATTGATTTCTCTTATTAGTTATTATTATTTTGTTTCCATTATGTTTTCTAACTGGTTGCTCTGCGATCCCCCTCAATTCAGGTGCTGAGCCTACGGTGGTGGACTGGTGTCCTGGTCACGGTGTCCCTTTTTGTATTGTTTGCATTTGGTTTATTTTTCATTTGTTTTACGTGTGGTGTTCCTGGGACCCCCTTACCTTTGGATGCAGGTGTTCACAGTAGGTCTCAGCACTGATAGGTTCTCCCCATTTTCCCCCGCAGTGAGTAATCCCCTAGTCTTAAGAACAGACATTTTGTATAAATAAAATAATTTTTGTATGATCGAACTGCCGTCTCTGCCTCATCGCATAACGGACCTCAGTGCCTTTCCTTCATTTGGGCTAGTCCACTTAAAATAAATCTCTGGGTGAGATTTTCAGGGTGGCGTTGTCTGGCAATAATTAATGCTACCGATACTGCCTTAAGAAAAGGGCATCACTCCATAGCTCGTGCTGCCACATATGCAATAATACAAATGATTCTAAAGAGGTCAGAGGCTCCGTGCACAGCCCCGCCTTCCCCAGTGAACCAAGAAACCCCACGCCGTGACGAACGGGGGATTTAACCCCCTCGGTTTAACACAGGAAACTTGAGATAAGAAGGTGAAATCGCCGGGCGTGCCAAGCTGCGACCGAACCGGCTCGGCAGTGTAGAAAGACCTATAGCCAGGGTTCGAGTTAGGTGGGAGCCAGTGGGAGCTGAGCTCCCATAGAGAGAGGTCTGGCTCCCATGAAAGCAGTAAACTCAAATATCTGTGGGGGTCTCGGAAAATACAGCAGCATATTATTGTAATTACCAATAAAGCTATTTTCCCTTCCACATGCAGAGTTATATTGACGTTAAGTGGGATAATAGGACGCCGGTCATTATCGGGAAAATAAGCCCAGACAGGGTGAACCGGATACCGGCTCGAAACGGAGGTGCTTCGATAATTTATTATTTATTTTCAATAATGAGCGGCTACTTGCCAAACGAAAAAACAAGTAGTTTTTTTTTACAATTTATTTGTTACCAACTTACCATACGTAGTGTTGATCAGCAGAGAAATAGTTAGCCAAAGACGTTGACGTCGCTTAGCAACCGAAGAAGCTGGCGTTGTTGTGAAGGGCCCATGCAAGTGAACGGAGCGTTCCACGGCATTGAGAAGAGCCGTGTCATAATAGCCCATATTTACGTCCTATATCCCCCCCCCCCCCCCCCCCTGTCAAAATTCAGCGCAAGGCCGGTACGGTCTCCCCCCACCGTCAACAACTTTAAGAGACACCCACAGAGATGGAATCATAACTCGAACCCTGCCTATAGCCAACTTCATCCTGCCCAACAATATGGGCAGGATCCAAGCTCTCCTAATCGGGTCAGCAATAGCCGCGTTTGAATGATAATGTATGAATGGAACGTTGCATTTTTAATGTCTACAAATATTCTATACTAGAGAGCCAATCAATGCAACCTTATGCGGAATCAGATAAAGTCGGCTCTTTTGCTGCGCAAAATATATGTTTAAAAAAATCAGCACATTAAGATAAATGTAGTTGTCACACAAGCTATTTTGGATTTTTGTAACATGGAATTATTTCAGGGGGGGAAATGCCATGAATGAATGTATGCAGAGTGCGTTCAGGATTAGGACTGATATATATGTCGGCCTAGGCTTAATCAATTGTGTTTTAATATCTTTAGCATTCATATTATTGCAATCTATTCTTTTCGTAGGCTACTCTGCGGTTGGCCTTGATGGGGAGATATTTTAACCCTTTTTAACCCATTTTCCTGCGACATTCCTGCGTCTCCCCCTGCGTCATAGCCCGTTTCAGCACCATGTCAGTGGACAGGAACAATCCTACGATCATCGTGAGTGCAGCGAATGCGCATTCACGTTAAGAGTTTCGGGAAACGCTCCAAAGAAATGAACGATGGTTCGAAAGATCCATCGGGAGAATGATCGTACGAGCGAAGATCCATCGTTATCGGGAAACGGGGCCCAGACCCATAGAAGAAAGTAGGGGACAGTTGGTTCAGTAACGGTATTTATTGCCAGCTCGAGCACCTCTCATCAGGGAGACCCATGGCCAACAAAACAAACAAAAGGTATCCCTGGTTAGAAACAAAAGATGGATCGTTCTAAAAGGTAAATAAAAACACATGCGCTCGTCCTTACTAGCCACAAGCAAAATAGGAGAAAAAAAAGGAACAAACAAAATGCCAGCCTCCCCTACACGGCTCCATGGCTCAACACAAAATAAGGGATAACAAAACAGAACTTCTAGGCAGTTCACGGCAGCGATACAAACGGGCAGTAGTCGACAGCAGGCCACAGCAGACAACGATCACCGTGGAGCAGAGAGCCGGTCATGGAGTCGAGAGCAGAGAGAGAGGCAACTGCCATGCAGCTCCTATTTATACACATACAGCCCCCCTTGATTAGGTCTCCAGGTGTTCCTCGTTCAGGTGAAGCCGAAACTCTGGAGTAACCCTGCGTTCACACCAAAAGATGCATTTGCTGCCCGAACGCGTTGACGCCGAGGTTTTGCGGCGCGGCAAATCAAGTTTTGCGGCGCAGCAAAAGTTTTGCGGCGCAGCAAAGGTTTTGACGCGCTGCAAACGTTTTGCTGCGCCGCAGTTTTGCAGCGCGGGAAGTTTCGCGGTGCTTCTGAATTCATTCACAACCGACATTACGAGCATTGCATGTCTTTACCTGTTGTGGAAGAGGGAGAGACGTCGGAATGCCCGTCGTTTATTGGTTCATGAGACCATTCGGAGCCTGGAAGGCTGGTGCTGCCCTGCACCCAACTGGGTTTTGTTTGGGGTTGTTATGCTAGCCCTTTAGCATACTTATACATACACATACTACTATAGTTTAGTTTAACTGTAAACACAACTACACTACAGAATGCTGATTTGTGGGTTTTTTCGAGTTACTAAATAAATGTAACGGTAGTGAACTCTAGGTCACTCCAAGGGAGTAACACTGATTGGCTGTTACGGCATGTCACTCAGTGGCAACGCCTCCGTGGCAACGCTGTTGAACGCTGATTGGCTGTCATTACGCGTTTGCTGCCGAAAAGTTGAAATATTTCAACTCGAGCAGCATTTGACGCGCCGCAAAATACGTGAACGCGCCCGCCGGCCGTGCCCGGCAGCGGGCACGGGCATGCCGCGCTGCAAATCAGATTTTGACGCGCCGCAAATCAAATTTTGCTGCCGGTTTTCTCGGCAGCAAATGCTGCGGCAGCAAAGCAGCAACGCGTCTCTACATTCACTTTGAATGGGATCGTGCCGCGCGTCAACTTTTTGCATCTTTTGGTGTGAACGCAGGGTTAGAGGCAGCATACACAAGGCTCACGACTCCGTCGAAGCGTCTGCGTGGTCACGGAGTTGGATACACAGAGTACTATAACGGAACCATATAAATTCTAATTGACCAGATATTTAAAGGAACACATGCTACCCATTTGCATTAGGCTTTGCATTGTTAAAAACCCAGTCATACTTTTGAATAGTCATGCAACACTCTCTAATTTTTCCCTAAGACGGGGGAAATCCGCATTTACCGCTTACACTTCCTTCTGTCAATGACGCAAAAATCTTCGTCTTGTGTGTTTGCCCGAAGGAAATACAAGAGGAGGGATTCCTATTGAGACTACAAGCACTAGTGCCACCCTTTCCAACCCGCCGATAGGGGGTGGGACCTAATGCGCTAGCAAACCTAGCACAGATCAATGCCAGTGCGTTAGACGCAGAGGGACACAATATGGAGGATTGGGATTTTGAAGAAGTTATGGTAGAAACGGATGTTCGTGGCTACCTTTAGGAGCCACAATATAGCGACGAGCAGCTGAGGGCTTAGAGGAACAGGAGGTGGCTGAAGCTGCCGCCGCTACAGCCGAGGCAGACAACCTGCCTGTCGCAGACGAAGAGCCCGCAATGGCTCGAGCTGGGGCGGATTGGTGCTGCCTGTGCTCTCACTGGCCCTCATTTATCAAACGAGCGTACGACAGAAAACGTGCGTAAAATGGATCTACGCTCATTTCAACGTTGAGCTTGGCATTTATCAATTTGAACGTGAGCGCAGGCTGCGATGAAATCTCACGTCAGGTCTGAGCTCGTGTACGCAAGTTTTTTTGGCGCAACACACGGGTATTTCACTGATGAATAGTGCAGCACAAGTAGCCCATGTTGCACATCTGTATTAATTACTAAATAAATTGGAATTAGCCCAGCCGTTCAAACAATTACAATCAAGTCAGCCCTAATTAAAAACAGTATTGCTATGAAAATAATTAGAATGTGACAGGTGAAATGTTTATTCAGCTGTCTATATAAACAGGAGCTTTGCCAAATCGGTGGTCGAGTCGCAGCGATGGCAGATCTGGCTCTGTTAGAGGACCTCAACGCACGTCTAAGACGAGAGAGAGTTTTTCGAGACCGCGCCGATTTTTTTATGGAGAGCGATGAATGGCTCTTGAGTCGTTTTCGTCTCCCAAGGCATCTCCTGATGGAGCTATGCAATGATTTGGAGCCACAGTTAAGGCGAGAAACTAGGCGATTAAACGCAATACCTGTGCCAGTGCAGGTGTGCTCTACCTTGGGGTTTTTGGCCACCGGGACCTTTCAGCGGGAGATCGGGGACAGGTCTGGTATTTCCCAGCCAACTATTAGCCGAACCATGCCAGCAGTTTTGGCAGCTATACTGTCCCTCTCTGAACGTTATATTAAATTCCCATACACTAACGATCAGCAAACTGGAATCAAACGGGATTTTTATGCTATTGCTAGGTTTCCAAATGTGATTGGTGCGGTTGATTGTACCCATGTGCGTATGAAGCCACCATCTATTAATGATTACGCGTACATCAACCGCAAAAGCTACCATTCGGTTAATGTTCAGATTATTTGCGATGCCAGAATGTCAATCCTGAACATGGTAGCCCGATGGCCTGGGGGCACGCACGATTCTTTTATTTTCCAAAATAGCAACGTTGGGCATCGTCTACATCAGGGCGCACTACATGGTCAGAGTCATCTCGGTGAGTTACGCTGCAGTCGCACTGCACCGGCCTCCTCCCGTTTCTTGCTTGGCCGGCTTCACAGCCGCAACACGTTTTTTGGTGATGAGCTTCATGTCGGACCATTTTTTCTTCACCTTATTCGGAATTAAACAACTTTAACGGAATGCAAACAATAGCATATGTGAAATGTTTTAAGCTGGATAACAGAAGTTGTACATTTAATTTATTATTTAATTAATTTAATTAACAAACCTCTTCCGTAGCCCGACGAACATTGGAAACAATATTCACTGCAACAGTTATTTCCTTCCATATAGCATTCTTTTGCTGGCCTTTATTGCCAGCTTTTAGGCTGCCAAATAAAACCAGACGGTTCGCATCCACCAGTGACCCGAGCGTCTCCATTTGGGTCTCGGAAAAATTCCTCTATTTTACCGTTGGACGTTTCTCCATGTCGTAAAAGTTGGGGGCGAGACTTCTGAAGACGTGCTTTTATATGGGCGTGTCACGTTCATTACGATCGATCTCAGCCGCCGTAATTATCAACGTAAGATCCTTCGTACGCTGGGATTGGTGTGATACGAAGGTTTCGTAAATCTCACGTGGGTCCTATCGTAAGATGAATCATGCGTTCAGATTTGCGCTCATTTCTACGTTCGTTTGATAAATGAGGGCCACTGTGCGCCAATGGACACAGAACAAGAGTCTGTCTGCTGCCGAGAATTCCAGCAGTGCCAATTTCTTCTGGACGAAATCACGGAATCTGAGGATGACACGGACGTGTGTGTTGTCGATCACCCGAGTTTCACACCCCAGGCTTAACGCCTCATCTGAACAGTTGGGTATTGGATACATATTTCCGGATCCAGAAAGTGTACTGGAAACGCCAGCAAAAGCCCGCCGGGAGAAACAGACGTCTGAGCATAGAGTAAGTGCTTGTTTTTTTACTAACACATTGGCTAAAATAGTTTTGAGTCCCGGGGTACGTGACAATGTAGCCATCCGAAAGTAGCCGATCTTATTGAATCATAGGCTACGTTACGTTAGCTTGAAGTCAGTGTAATGCTGTATAGGCTACTCAAGGCATAATTTATCTTGCTTTGCTGATGTTGTTCTCTTTCCTTCTTATGGCCTGGTCAGACTACACGATTTCAGCCCGATTTTGCCCCGATTCTTTCGTCGCGGACGAATTTGCGAATCGTACACGATTTTGAGGAGTCGGCGACGAGATGAGGTCTTGTAATGTGACATGCTTGCGAACTGCGATGCTTTCGTCTGCGACGTTCGAAAACCCCACGACGAAAAGTTTGGCATGTCAGAATTTTTTGGGGAATCACATGACGTATACATTGTTGACATGAGGGAACCACGCCCCCAGTTGCGTGAGGGAAGCCTGCGAACAGCTGGAGCTCACGCGCAGTGTTTACCAACTGCCTTCACTGCCAACCCGGTATCACGCGATTGCGTGCTCCTGCGCACGAACGTTAATCTATTGAAGCGTGTTCCCGAGCACGATAGTCTGACTTTTTGCGTGTTACACAAAACGAAATGTAAACCAATGCATTCTGAATGGGAGTGTTCTAAGACAATTAACGTGCTCCACAAAACGGTACGAGAGAGAGAGAAAGAGAGAGCGGGAGGGACAGAGAGAGAGAGAGAGCGAGAGAGAGGCTTCAGAAAGGGTGTGCGCAGATAGTACAGTGCACCCTAGTTATGTTTATGCCAAAACCTATATATATAATTAGGCTGTGGAAATTGCAATAAGTTAAGAACACAACTTCGCACGTTGAGCACACAGCCGTGTGACTCGTTTATTTTGTAAAAAAGAAAACCGGAAATCAAAGCGTGCTGAAGGTAAACAAATCCAGCATGGTCTGTGACGTCATGCGACGCACGTAATCCTTAAAGGGACCGCGATCCCTGAACCACCAAGAACGTAAATGACATGCAGTAAACAACAACAAAATTTAAAGAACAACACATAACGAAATACTGTAGGTGAATTATGTTACGGTCACTACAAGGCTATAATTATATTATTTAGCGTGTAATGAGACAATCTATAGGGGGGGGACACGTTAGTTGAAGGGGGGGGGGGGGGGGGGGGGGGACACGTTTGTTGAGGGGGGGGGAGACACGTTTGTAGGGGGGGGGCACGCTCGACAACGAGAGTTGGTTTTTATTGAACGCTCGACAACAAGAGTTGGTTTTTATTGAACGAGACTTCAACACGGAACAGCTGCACGAAACGATGGTCACGTCACTCTCGGTGACGGTGTCGACAATAATGAACACACGAACAATGTTAATAGAACAACACACAACCACATAACATCCCGAACCCATTAACCCCACTTAATCCTAACAACAAAACAAGTTAACAAAAGCCCCATTTGTCAACTGAGAACCCCAATTCCCAGAATCCCCCGCGGCTCCGGAACACGGCGTAGCTTATATTAATCTTTATTATCTGAATGGGAAATGCAATATTTTAGGACAGATACACCATTAAACGCGTTTCTAATGACATTTCTAGCGAGAAATGTACATTTTCCTTACATAATCTTCAGTCAGTGAATGTGTATGATCTTTATTAATCTTTATTATCTGAATGGGAAATGCAATATTTTAGGACAGATACACCATTAAACGCGTTTCTAATGACTTTTCTAGCGAGAAATGTACATTTTCCTTACATAATCTTCAGTCAGTGAATGTGTATGATCTTTATTAATCTTTATTATCTGAATGGGAAATGCAATATTTTAGGACAGATACACCATTAAACGCGTTTCTAATGACTTTTCTAGCGAGAAATATACTTTTTACTTGCATAATCTTCAGTCAGTGATTGTGTCTGATCTTTAGTTTTATAGTTATTAGGATTTGATCGGCTCGCTCGCATGTTTCAACGACGTCAGGTTGCTTTCGCTAAACTAGCAGCTCACGTGCTTCCTGCGTTTGTGTTATTAAACTGTTACTTTATGTAACTTGTAATGATATCATCTTGTTAGAAACACGTATATCTGAGAGCCAACCCAGTCGCCAAAAGCATACGTTGACAGTGTACTTTTCGTGAACACTGGATAACGTCCAGTTATACACACACACACACGCACGCACACGCACAGACACACACACACAAGCACACACAAGCACACACAGACACAGACACACACACACACACACACGCACACGGTGCATTTCGCTGCTAAAACAACAACAAAAAAATATTCCCTCAAATATTATTACTTTCAAAACGTTGGCCAAAATGGCCAATAATATCATTTTTTATTTGGGATGCTTCTAGGACATTTTGGGTGGATTTTGAAAATGGAGCAATATAATGGAGACAACTTTGGTGGAAATGTGGCAGCAACATCCCTGCATTTTTGACGTGTCCTCAAAGGACTTTCATGATAGGGTGAAAAGGGATACAGCCTAGCGAGAAATAGCCGACACCCTTGACCTACCCGGTAAGTTTGGAGCCATCAGCTGTTGACGTGCTAATAGCTATCATAACCTATCATAAACCGTCTCTGTGCAAAGGACCGCCAGCATAATGCCTAGTGCTAGGTACTCGGGATCCATTGTTGACGCTTTGTTGCTAGGCTACGTTGTTGCTGCGTCTACTTTGTACAGTTCATGTCACGCACAACACAACTACTGTGAGGAATTGCCGCATTGAGCAGATATAAAAACTACTGGAACCTTTATGACAAAAATGTAAAAAGCATTTATGTTAGTTCTAAATCCTAGATTTTCAAAATAACTTGCAAACGTGAATGATACAAAGTAGACAGCATCGCACCCTCGAATCTTGTAGTGTGGCCAGTCTTACGATGAGACAAGGCCCGATTTCCTGGCTCTGAGATCGTATAGTGTGACATGTTAAATCGTGGAGGAATGTCTGGGAATCTTGTAGTGTGGCCAGTCTTACGACGAGACAAGGCCCGATTTCCTGACTCTGTGATCGTATAGTGTGACATGGTAAATCGTGGAGGAATTTCTGAGAATCTTGTAGTCTGAACCGGCCATTAGACAGTATTGGCTTCCTGTGTTGTCCAGGCCATCAGAGCTAATCACCCAGCACAAGATGGGCAGTACCGTGGCTACAAGGAGACAGTAGATGCTCAAGATGAGCTGGGACTATTTTGACTCTAGCAAACGCACACTACACGTTTTATTTTTGTAAATAGTTCATATTTTTTCATGAATAAAACTTCAAATCCATGTTGGTTGTTGTGATTTGTTTACTAACCCAAGCGCTGTTATACTAAAGTAGGCCTACTGTATAAGACAAACACTTATTTCAACTGGGGAGAAAAGGTTGGGTACAAATACTTGATATGCTGAGCTACTGTAATTAGCAAATGTTTTTTATGCTGTACAGTAATATACAAATGATGCGTTTGAAAAAATGAGGGCAGAAGTCTAATCTAGTCAACGTATCACAGGGATATGTTTACACAAAGTTTGCTCGCGCTAACACTCGAGCTAGGACCATGGGTCCTTCCCCCTCCAAATGGAAACAGGCAGGCGGTGAAGCGAACACAAAGCACTGTGGTAGTTACTTTTGAGCCAGAGAGACACTTTCTTTTTTTGCACATTTATAACATTGTTATAAATGTGATTGATTGTTTACTTCATATAACCTTCAAATCTCCACCGGTGAAGTATCCCTTTAAGCATGTGTTGCAAGATGCAATTTTAAGGCTGTTTGACAGTTTCTCTCCAGAAATTGAAAATAAAATAAAGTGATACCTCAGTTCTTATATTATTCGTTCAGTTATCACGTTTTCAAAGGATTTTTTTTATTACAAGACCAATAACGTAATAACCAGCCAATAACGTAATACGTTATTACATTATGGGCAACAAGTTATTACGTCATTGCCTCAACAACTTTATTGCATTATTGGCAATTGATTACGTTATTGGCTTTATTAAATTTAAATTATTACGCTATTGGCAGTTATTACGTTATTGGCCGTTATTACATTATTGGTTGCTACAAGGGACAATCACAGCTTCAAATATTAGGAAGCTGTGCGAGAAACAAAATAATTTTCTGACTTCATCTCATCCTACTCTCCCCCAGTACCAGCTTAGATGTGTCCATAACTGTCCTTGCTGGCCTGCCGGTCTGTTGATCCATCTTGGACTGTTTCCAACTCAACATGGTAACCCTTCCTTATAGTGTTAGATTATTCCATGAAATCTGAAACATGTCCCCTTGATATTGTCCCCACTGCTCCCCTGAATGATTTCAGGGGAGCATTACGACCTGCGACAATGCAGTTATCCAGCACCTCATGTAAAAAACCAACTGACCCCCCTTGCCCTGTAACTATATACTATTTCTAAATGTCCCAATGTCTCAAAGGATTCTTGAAACAGTAGTTCTCTATCAATTCTTCTGCCCTTCTTACACACAAATTACAACTTGGAAGATTTCAGTCAGGTTTTAGAAATTAACATAGTGGGTCTGCCTTGTTGAAAGTGTCCAATGACCTGCTCCTAACCCTCTCTATTGACAAGGCTGACTGTGCTGTCCTGATTCTTCTTATCCTCAGTGCAGCGTTCAATACAATGTATAACAACATTTAATTGACCTTCTCGAGTTTGGGGTTGGTGTCGATGGCACTGCCTTGACCTGGTTCACATCATACCTCAGCAATAGAAGTTTCTCCGGCTCAAAAGGCAATTCACTTGCTCCTCCAGCAAGTCCTTCTTGAGGAGTCCCACTGCGGGGACACCATCATTGGTCTGATTCAGTTCTATAAAAGCTTTTTCCCCATGGTTAAATCATTCAAAAGATTTCCTTCCAGACAAAACACAGGCTTAATCACCCCCTGATACCAAACATGATCTAAAGACTCATGGACTGCCTTGAGGCTCTAAGTGTTGCTTGGCACAAATGTCTGAAGAGGTCCTTTTGGTCCCTCCTTACGGTATACTGTTTATCGAATTACCGTCAGCCTCAGCAACCTGCTCACCCTTTTTTAACCCAAATGTATACAACCTTATGTGATATTTGACTCAACTCAATCACTCAATTATATCAATCATCGTACAATGATGATCTACCTCTGGGGACAAAAAGGTAATGATTTTGGCGGTCCAGTGTAGCCTGATAACAGACTAAAGATAACCGGAACAAGAATTCATCTTCTGTGTGACGTTCATTGTTTTCAATCATTTTTTGGTAGGTGTTTCAGGTCCAGAAGACATTTGGGCATTTGGGCACAACCAAAATTGTTGCTATTCAGCAGACATGGGGGACTCGAGTCACAAGACTTGACTCGAGTCAGACTCGAGTCGCAAATTTGAGGACTTGAGACTTGCTTGACTAACACTGATAAAAGACTCGACTTGACTTTGACTTGGTCTTCATGACTTGAGACTTGACTTAGACTTGAGACAGATGACTCGAAATGACTTTTTTAAAGTTAGATTAAATGTTGGATATGGGATTTGCGATACGCCAGCAGATTTTAAAAATACACATCTCAAATGGTCCTACCCCCTCTCGTTCAACGCTGACTCTGACTCCACCCATTCCAAGTACATGGACGCGCAATCACGCAAGAGCGCGAACACAGATGCACGAGAGTGAGCCAGGCTAGCTAGGTTGGATTTTAGGGTTGTCTTCTAGTGCTAGGTCCAAATGTGGATTAGCTAGTTAGCTAGCTCCAGTAGCTACCGCAGGATAACAACAAACAGAAGCTTGCTCTGGGTCACGAGCTTTGAGTACGTGCACGTGCACGAAGGGGTCACTCGCGGGGAGCGGGGGAGGGGGAGTGCAGTACGACCGTTTGAATGACGTACTTACTGTCCAATGCCACTCGGTGGTTCTGAAAATCAATGGCTGGAGTTTTTCGAGCCCTGCCCGTTCCACAGATGATTGACTTGTTTAATTTTCATGTCAGTAGGCTACTTCTAACTCAGTGGCTGTAAGTGGGTTATAATAATGATTTCAAGTGATTTTCAAGTAAAATTACACCGTCAGAGCCAGAGCGTCAGACTGGGCTGTTCTCAGCATACCGCAAAAAAATTAAGAGGGTTCAAGTTCCAGTCCCCAAATTCAGTTGAACCACTACCTGGACATTTGTGATGGACAGAGCTGCCTTCAGTTTTGGGCCTATTCACATAGTGGTTTTGGAATGTTTTGAATAGTTTGAGTTATTGTTAATGTTAAGACATTGTTATTGTTAATGTTGAAATAAAACTAAATTTATGAACCACTCACTCTACCGATTTTTAAATGTGGAAACTGGGTTAGATGATCAGATTTTTGTATGACTTGACTTGTGACTTGCTTGACCTGAGCAATGACTTGACTTGTGACTTGCTTGATTCTCACCACAGTGACTTGGGACTTGCTTGAGTCTTGAAGGTTATGACTTGAGACTTGCTTGTGACTTGCACATGAGTGACTTACCCCCACCTCTGCTATTCAGATTAGGGCTGGGAGATTAATCAAATTTTGATTGTGATTTTGATTTTAGCGTCAAACGATCACGAAAGTAATATAATCAAAAAACGTTTTATTTATTTTTGGAAAATCTTTTATATATCAGCTGGATACATATCTGTACATTATTTTAGATTTGAACATGTTCTTTTTGACCATTTTGTGTATTTTTTAAGGCGAAATTTCAAGGTCTCAGTTACAAAATGATTTTTGGGAGCGACATGCTGAATAAATAAATCATGTTTTCAAACTCAAAAATAATCGTTTGAATAATCGTGATTTCAATATTGACCAAAATAATCGTCATTATGATTTTTCCATAATCAATCAACCCTAATCCAGATGGACTGTTTTTATTTATTTTATCTACCTCCTCCTCCACCACACTTCTACCCGTTGCCTCCGGTCTACGGATACAAACGCACTCAAAACCCCAAGGACCAAGCTTCGGACCTGGGGTGACAGGACCTTCTCAGTTGCCACACCCTACCTCTGGAACTCCCTCTCCAACTGACAGGCTAGCACACTCACACACACTATTTGAACAGGCCCACAAAAACCCACCTTTTCAAGATCGCTGTCAACACTTAACATCCTTCCCCTCTCTCCCCTCCCTCCTTTTATCTATTTCTAGTCTTATATACCTATTTCAGTTCTATTTCATGTAGGCTACACTACACGTCTAGGATTCGCCTTATTTTAGCTTGTCCTGTGCGCAAGTATGCGCACGCGACAAGCGCATAAGGTGAAGCCTAGATGGCTACTCCTACAATCGTAGAACAAGAGTTATAATAACATATCTATCGTTTTTTTAGCTACCTATTTTGATCCCTTTTTATTTTTTTACTTATACAAGTTATGATTAAATTAGGTATTCTGTGATCACTCTGTTAAGCGACTTTGAGTATTCAGAAAAAGCGCTGAATGTATCATTATTATTATCATTATTATTTTAACGATCTTGAGGAGGTCATCCATGACTTGCTTAAAATTTGCCTGGACTATTGCAACTCCGTTTTATACTGGGATTCTTCATTAGTCAACGCCTCTGCCAGGCCCCTGATGGGTCCCGAAAGCTCAGGGGTTTCAACGTCCAGCTGATGCGCCGTATAATCACTGTGGTGATATCACCACGGCGATAGCCCGAGCGGTAACGTTTGATTACGGAGTTGGTGTGACGTCGCCTAGGGTACTGAACAGTATTATCATGGGAAACTTAGCTAAGTCGCTAGGGAGCATTGCAGTGTTACATAATTAAAAAGCTGAGGCAATTCAGCGTTTCTCTTAACATACACTCAGCGCTTTGCGCCCTTCATCTCTGACACCTCTGAACCACTCCTCTCTCTGACAAGAGCGGGAGATGACATAAAGCATATGTGTGAGATATGCTGAACAACCTGCCGCATTCAGGGAGCCTTTCAGCGTAGACTCGTATGGAGATTGAAACTCAGAGGCACAACTGTAGTCATTGTTGTTTGAAAATGAAATAATCAGAATAATGTTTGTCAATAAAACAATTTGGTATAAATTAATTTAATTTCAAATTCTTTAATATTTAAAAATCACTGGCCATGCGCAGTAGGCTAGACCTCAGCACGTTGTTTCAGTGAAATAAATAAATACAAATTCATCAAAATAACAAAGAGAAAAATAAAGGTTTTGCCAATACAGGCAAAATGAAAGGCTCACAGAGAGCAAATGTTTGAAGTGAAAAGATGTTTAGGGAAATAGAAAGGGTCAGATGCATAATAACCATTAAACGTAGGCATAATAGAAAGTGAAACACTATAAAAAATAATCCAATTTGGGCCCTGGCAATTAGAGGGCTGTTGTAAGGACATTTGTAAAATCCAGTTAGCCTACTATAGTACTCCCGCACAATGTCCTGTTGGGTGCACACCACCAAAGCTCTCTTTACATAACACAATATATGATGATAAATACTTTATCAAGATTGCTTTAGTTCTTCTGAACAGGGATACAAATTAAGGGATTGTAGCTACATCTCAACCTTTTATGGAATGTGTAAAACAACAACATTGAAACCCAATAATTACTACATAATTAATATACATACTGTACAACTCTTTCGTATACTGTAGATACTGTCGTAGATAAAATGCAAAACTATTTAACAGAATAAGAAAGGTATACTGACTTCATAATCACCTGCACAGAAGTAATAACAAAACCGGAGTTGGTCTGCCAAAGAACTCTCTACGGTTAACGTAAACTTGGGTCCCTCTCCTTCCCTTTTTGCTTCGATGAGGCAAGCCAGATATAGAGGTCATATTATTTGAGGTCAACAGTCAAGGAACCGGCTTATACTGGGGTACTGGTTTCATTCTTAGGGGTAGCTGATGGTTATACTTGGGTCATACGTTGGTGCCACTCATAGTATTTGATTTATATAGCAGGCAAGGCAAGGATTATATATTTATTTTGATGCTTGAATTTAACTTGGCCATTTATGTGTATGTATGCATGTTTATGTGGGTAATTCCATGAATGTGTAAATATAACGGTGACAATATGGGATTTAATATCCATATAAATGGGAAAGGTTAACACACACACAACAGACACACCAGACACGATTACTTACAAATTCATGAAATCTTACTAAAGATTACATAAAATCTGCATAAACATTACCATGTGTCTGCATCTGCAGCTAGAAATACATGGTTTTGTGTTGAATATAAGATTTATATTATTCTAATTAACATTCCCGCTTGGTACTTGATATGCCTTAAAGGTTTTTACAGCCCATGTTGCATCTACTGAATCCAGCCATGGTTGGAGTATCTATGCTATGAAGGTGGTGTTTAGGGTAGGATGGTCCCTTTCTCTGTCCACAGTGACATTCAGTATGCTGAATCCCTGCTGTCTCTCAGCACCGTCTAATTGTTCAGTAGGCCTGGCCCCCACAGAGACAGCCTGTGGGGTTCTTCTCAGGACCGGCTATAGAAATCAGTGTGTTTGTTTTTTAAGGCCATTCCATTTCCTTTTTATAATATTTGGCCCTGTAGAGACCCCTCCTGCATCAAATAGTTGGTATAATATGAGGGAATATAATGAATTGATGTAAGATGGTTATGCTTAAGTCGTAAGATGCGGATGTCGTTAAAAGTTGAAAAGCTCATTATTATAAAAGCTTAATTGAAAAACAGTAGTCCCTTGGCTATTAATCAAAAACCCTATCAGAGAAAAGATTATAAAAAATGTTGACACTTAGTGGGTGACTTTTGTTTTCATGTGTCGTGGACTGGTACACTCACCAAAGCAGCAGAGGCCACTAGAGGAGTTGAACTAGATTAACGTTGTTTTTGAAGATTTCCTGTTCTTCAGAATTATAAGGAGCAAGACAAATACATGTAGAACGATAAATCTCTTAAATAATACCTATACTTCAAGTGCTGAAATAAATATGCCATAATTTATCCTCTGATCTATGTGCCGGTCCTATCATACTTGTTAGGAAGTTTTTGCTGCAAGGTCAACACAATCCCCAACTTAAGAGAAACCAGTGCAAAATACCAACTGACGCCGTGCCTTTTGGCGAGGGGAGCAGTAGCCGATAAAACAGATTATTGAAAGTGATAGGAGAGTAGGGGGAAGAATAAGGAGAAGAAGAAAAAGAGATTGAAAGAGGGGGAAGCTGAAGCGGGGTCTCCAAAGGGCATGAGAAACATCAGCCGTTACTGCCCCAGGCAGCCTACACAGAGAGAGAAAAAGATCCAGCAGTGACAGGATATTTATTCATCTCCCTGGCCGCATGCTGAGCCACGAGGGCTGCAAACCATACAGTTGAATACTACATTTCATTACCAATGTCATATTTCCAGTTCATACCGAATAGCATCAAGTTCATGTGGAACCTAAAGAGACAATTGCAAAGAATACAGAGTACATTGGACAGCATTCCGATCATCAAATTCTGAATGAATGCCAAGGATGCAAGGATAGATGATTGTTTGTGTGCGTCTATGTCTTTGTTGTTAAATGATGAAAAATAACTCAGAGGAACATGTATTGCTAAGAAACAACTGGGAATTTGTTGGCACTGAAGAACATTCTACATCTGCTCGCATTACTGCAACAAGGTAACTCTGCCCTCTTCAGATATAAACAAAAATTGCAACACTGCTGCTGCTGTTATTTCAACCACTACTACGTACTTATTTTAATGATGATAACAATAATAATAATAATGTACAATGTATTAATAATAATATTCATACATTATTATTAATATTATTATTATTATTATATTTAGTATTGATATTAATAATAACCAAAAGCATGAATCTGAATATACTATCAGCATTATTTACTATCAGTATAGTATAGTATACTATTTCATTTCCCCTTCTTGTATCGGAGGTCCCTCGGATAACTGTGCTCAAGCATCTGTGAAATCTCTAGCGGCCCCTCGCAACTCTGAAACAACTGGTGTTTGCCTGCAGTATCAGAGAAACACACAAAGCTTAGTGTTCAGCCTGAATAGCAAGAGGACAGCTCTCCCATTCCAGTGAACAGATCACGAGCCACATGTTTACGAAGTCGGATACATAAGCTATTACTATCCATAATCAAAAAATACCGAAGGTGTGTGGAAAATTAAGTTATTTGCAGTATATATATTCTGATTCCTAGATAGGAAAGCTCCATTCCTTGATGCAGTTAGCTTCAGACTGCTAGCTAATTCACTGGTTTTATGCTGCTTTGATTACGGCTGTGGCTCATGGTATGTTGGTCTTACTAAGGCCCTAAAAGACAAACTGCAGGATGCTCAGAATAGGTTAGTCAGGGTAGTGCCGGGGCTCACATTAAGGGAGCATGTGAGCAGAATGGTCCATAATGTTTGCAATCACAAGTCACCGGAATACCTTTAAAATCACTTCATAAGGAGTAGGGATACCCATGCTTACCACACCAGAGCTAGTAATATAGACTTGTACTTGCCTAAGTTCAAAACAAACATTGTTAAGTGTACTCTCAATATAGTGGTGTGGTGAACTGGAATAAATTACCTTTGGAAATTAAGAGCATAGATAACTATCATTGTTTCAGAAAAAAGGTGAAATCCTGGCTCATGGTGAATTTAAATCCCTAGTGGCAATAACATGTCTTCCTCCATGTTGTCTGTTGGTGTTTGTCTATAGTTATGGAAGATTATTTTATGTGTTTAGCCTCTCATAGTCAATTTTTTCATTTTTTGTTTTAGGTGGATATATGTCCTGTCTTGTAACATCAGACAGGGACCATGATGGAAATAAGTGCTCGCACTTTGCCATGTTTTTCTTATATCCTTTGGATCTGTCTTTTATTCCAAATAAATCAAATCAATCTATATATATATATATTTATATATAGTGGCAACCCCGATCGTCGGCGGCTGAGATTCCCGAAGGAGACGCACCAAACAGGGTGTGGGTCAATGGTTTTTTATTGCGTATTACCACACGTGCAAAAATGGTAACGAAAAAGTAAACTCAGGTTCTTCCTGGTATGGGAAAAAAGGACACCGCTCCGGGTCTGGTCCTGCTGCGGGGGCGGCGTCTCGATCCCCTGCGTCTTCGGTTGCTTAGTCCTGGGGAGAGGCGTAATGGCGTTAGCGTGGGGCAGGGTAATCTCCCCCTACTGCGTCTTTCTACCTCGGCCGCATTCCCCTGACTGGTGCGCGCTCGGTCCTTAAGAACCCTCCGCCGTCTCCCTCCGCCGGGTGCTCCGCATCTCTGTGATTGCGCAAGTGCGCTCTATGCGCGCTCCCGCGTCGCCGCGCCGAGCAGCACATATCTCCCACGGACTACCCGCCTGCGGAGAGGGCACTGGCGGGGCTCGAACTCCTCCGTCGGATCGGGGTTGCCACACACCCCCACCCTCAGCTGCAAGTCGGGGACCCCCCGGGACAGGCCTAGGCAGGCGTCCCTCCGGGACAGTGCGTCTGCGTTGGCATGTGCGCGTCCGGGCCGGTGGACCACCTGGAAGTGATAATCCTGCAGGGCCAGGAACCAGCGCGTCACCCGGGCGTTGGCATCCTTGGCCGTGGCCATCCACTTCAGGGGGGCGTGGTCTGTGACCAGGGTGAAGGTGTGTCCGAGGAGGTAGTAGCGAAGCTTCTCCAGGGTCCACTTTATCGCCAGCGCCTCCTTCTCCACGGTCGAGTAGGCTTTCTCGCTGAACATGAGTTTCCGGCTGATATAGGTCACCGGGAGCTCCTCGCTCGACCGGACCTGGGATAAGACCGCTCCCAGCCCCACCTCGGACGCGTCGGTGTGGACGACGAAGGGGAGGTTGAAGTCCGGGGTGATCAGGAGGGGCTCGGTGCAGAGGGCCCGTCGGAGGCACGAGAACGCCTCCTCGACCTCCTCCGTCCACTCGACCCGGTCAGGCAGAGCCCTCCGCGTGGAGGGGGCTGGCCAGTGTTGCGAACGCAGGGATGTAGCGTTGGTAGTACCCCACGAGTCCCAGGAATGACTTCACCTGCTTCTTCATCCTCGGCCGGGGCCAGGTCCGGATGGTCTGCACCTTCTCCTCTTGCAGCTTCACGCTGCCCCTCCCCACTCGGTAGCCCAGGTAGGACGCCTCTTCGAGGCCTTTTTTCCGTCTGCTTCCATGACCTTCTTCAGCATGGACTTCAGGGTTTTGTTGAACCTCTCCACCAACCCGTTGGTTTGGGGGTGGTAGACGGAGGTCCGAAGGTGGCGGATCTGCAACAAACTGGTGAGGTCCTTTAAAACCCGGGACATAGAACAGGACCCTTGATCCATCAGGATCTCTCGGACTATCCCCACCCGGCTGAATAAAACCATTAGTTCCCTCGCCAACGCCTTGGCTGTGGTGGCACGGAGAGGAACTGCCTCTGGGTAGGGAGTGGCGTAATCCACCATAACTAAGACGTAGCGATGGCCTCGACTAGTCCTGGGGAGGGGACCTACGATGTCTAGACCCAGCCGGTCGAACGGGACTTCTATCAGCGGCATCGGTATGAGGGGGTTCCGTACAGTGGGTCTCGGGGCGGTGCGTTGGCACTCGGGGCGGGAGGGAGGCCATATAGGCGGGCCGCCGAGGTGGTCGGCGCCGGGGTGCCTGAAGCTCGGCCCCTAGCAGTTGGGCGAAGATCGGGCAGTCCCGCTCGATTAAGAGGGGCATCGGGAGGTTCGGGACCAGCCCGGCCCGAACCATGAAGGTGCCCTTCGGGGTCTGAACAGTGATCTGCCTCGTGTTGTAGGACTCGGTCTGCCCGTGGATGCAGCCTACGGCGATCCTCCGCCCGGAGGTCCCGTCCGCCAGGCCGGGTCGGACCAGCGTAACCACGCTCCCTGAGTCGAGCAGGGCGTGGATGTCGTGCCTCCCCACGCGTACCAGTAGGCTGGGGGTGTCGGTCCGCTCGTGGGACCAGCAGGTGGTGCGGAGACAGACCCCCCCTCTCCTGTCGGACGGACTGGCCGTGGGCATGGATACGTCCCCTGCTCCGGGACAATGGCGGGCCAGGTGGCCCGTCTGGCCGCACGTGTAGCACCTCCACTCCTCTCTCTGGGTCGGAGGGGCGGGCCCTCGGCGGTCCGCGATGGTCTGGTTCGGGTAGGCGGGCGCGCGGGAGGGCGGTGCCTGGGTGCGCTGGCTCTCCGGCGTCCGTCCGCGTCGCTCGGTTCGCGTCTCCCCCGCCCCACCGGGGGCCGGGGTCGCCCCGCTGCACAGCCGCTGGGTGACTTGGTGGTTCTCCAGTAATTCCACAAGGTCGTTCACCGACCTGGGTTGGTTCCCGGAGGCCCAGCGTTTGGCCCCCGGTGGGCAGGGCTCGGATGCAGCGGTCGATCACAAACCGGTCCAGCAGCGGGGGACCCTCCCCCTCAACGAGCCACCGCTCCGCATCTCCGTGATTGCACGGGGGCGCTCGATGCGCGCTCCCGCGTCGCCGCGCCGAGCGGCACATATCTCCCACGGACTACCCGCCCGCAGAGAGGGCGCTGGCGGGGCTCTAACTCCTCCGTCGGATCGGGGTTGCCACAATATATATATATATATATATATATTAGAGAGAGAGAGAGAGATAAATAAAGCAAGCAAATAGGATCCTCGGCTACAGTTCCATGAGGTCTATAGAGACACCCCAAACATTGATAATATAAAGGCGAACAAAACAAAGAATCAAGCTTTTGGATGAAATTAAACATACTGTTTATTCGAAGTAATAAGACTAGGGTAAAACAACGTGCCTGGCCCCCCTGCTTACTATCACATTTCTCCCAGTGTTTACTATTATATCATACCCTGCTCGCTCCTGGGACTGTGTGGTTTGTGTGTGTGAGAGATAAAGTCTCTCACACACACACGCACACACACACACACCCACAGCCCTGTGGGATGTCAAAAGGATTGGGAGATCTCCGCTTTACACGTCACGCTTTACACGTCTTACCACCGATCTGACATGCCACCAATCCAATTTGTGTCAACTGGTACAGCCCACCACTTGCTCCCCCAAATAACAAACACAACAACATCAGCAACAACAGCAAAAACTACAATTCATGTTGACAGCAGTAGGGAGGACACTTCCTTCCCACTCAGGGGTAAACTTCCTTAGACAAATAGCCACTGGTGGCAATATAACTGTGTCCAAAACTTTGAGAAAATAGATGACCAAAGATGAACCATACACCAGAAAGAAGTACACAAAAGAAAGGTACAGAATACACTGAACTCTTTGAGTCAAAGACACTTCATGTTTTACTGTCTAAAATGCGACCCAATTCTGTACACTGACTCTTTTTTAAACTCAATTATTTAGCAAAACTCTAAAACTCTAGCCACCGTGTACAATAGGATCATGCACATAAAATGTGATGATGGGTAGACCCATACTTGACATTCGCATGGAACACATTCATTTCTATCCACATTACTAACTGAGAGAGTCTGTCAGGGGGCAGCAAGGCCAATAAAATCAGCCCACAGCAACTTATGTGCAAACTGTCTAAATCTGAAAACCGTCGTCTCCGGGTAGTATGGTAGCAAAATCTTCATCTTTAGATTCAAGCTATGCTATGTTGCTACAGGCGATAAACACTCTATGAAAAGGGGGCAAGGCTACAGGATTCATAGGGGTGCCTTGCAGCACCTTGACGGTTGATTACGCGTGCCAGCCATATGCATGCGGATGCAAGCAGATATTAAATCAGGCCTGTGGGCCGTCTGTGGCTCAGCACGATAAGCACTCGAGGCAGTGGAGGAGAATTGCATTTCTACCAGGTTGGGGCAACAGATGAATTAAGGGCAATCTATTCTCTGCATCAAATGATTAATAGTGATAGTCCCATAAATTGCGCCGTCCGAGAAATAGATTGCCGTCATGGTGTCTGTTGTTTTGCATCAGGGGGCCAGAGGGCCTCGGAGGTCAGCGATCGTAAAAGCAATCGAAGGCGCCGTGTTTTTGAAAATGCAGCCATGCTCATCATTGGGTCAGTTGTGTCAGTAGCCATAGACAGTTTCATGTGGACTCTAGTTTCTTAATTTTTTTAAGCCAAATCAACAGCCACCAGCAAAAACAAAAGTCTTTCCTTTCCGACATGTGAGCGAGGGGGATTTTTCGACTTTACTGCATAGAGAGGAAAGCTATGGATCAGTCCGGCCTGTGTGCTGACTCACGGTCAGGGGATGAAAAATCACAATGACAAACACTTTACTTATTTGGATGGTAAGTGCTATAGATTTTACTGTTAGTTTATTGATGGTCTGTCTGAAAATGAGTAATTACACACTTTGCCGATAGCCTGTAATGCGGAATCCTCATAGCATTCGATCAAGCTGTGACCGAGAGCCAAGCTTTGATCAATGGGGAACACAATACAGATTTTTCTCTTCCATCACACTGCTTGGTTTAAAAGCAACTGGAACTAGCAACATTAAATCAATTCTAATCAAATACAGAGGCCTACTATAAACAGAGAGATTGAGGAAGCAAACCTGCATAGCTTCGTCATTTGCTGTGTTCTGAGGTGACTTGAGCAAGATAGAGAGAGAGAAATATACAGGGAGCACAAGGGGATGGAAAGTAACAATGTACTTTTGCTCATGTATAGTACTTTGAGGAAGATGTACTTTGGAATTACCATATTAGGATTAGTACACTTCCAATATTTCTTCAGAGTTAATATTGTACATTTAACTCCACTTTATCAGTTACTTTTAATATTTTATCACAAGCAATGCAATGAGTCCATCAAAACTCGACTTTGAGGATTCAGCCTAGCAAGAACAATTTAGGCTAATAAAATAATTATGACCTTGAAGGGTTTTTTATGGTTCCACGTTCCCGCAACGTAATGGGGTTACGGACCCATTACATCCTTGCGGACCCTCCTTGCGAACCCTCCTTGCGTCCAACGCAAGGGCTGTACGCGCGCCTCCAAAAAATCGTAACCTTCCGTTGAGGAGACGCAGCAGCAATGGCTGTGATTGGTCCGCTTACTAAAAGCCGACGCAGAACCATAAATCTTCACGACTGCGTCTAACGGCAGCGTGTTCATTGCGTTGCGGGAACGTGGAACCATAAAAAGGCCTTAAAGGGCCTAAGATATTTAAGCAATAGATCACGACAGGCTGTGGTATGTGCTCATTATACCACTGTTAAGGCGCGTTGTCCGGCCCCGACGCGCAGCGGAGGGCCGGCGACCCCCTTCACAGTGGTATAATGAGCTCATACCACTGACTGAAGTGATCTATTGCTTTTATACAACGGTTACTATTATGGCAAAACGAAAGTCATAGACACACTACATTTAAAAAGAAACCAAGAAAGTCAAAGTAGCCGTTTTATTAAAGAATACAAAAAAGTAGTCCCTCCTGGCTGCCTTCAAAATGCACGACGGTCGCTATGCAACATACTTTAGCGTCCCTCCGAGAGAAGGCTCGGCTAGAGCGGTTCGCCGGCAATTTATCCTATGGAGCAGTTCACTCGCCGTGTGCCTAAGCTTTCGTTAGCCTCTCCATCGCCTTGCTCACTCCCGGAGTAACAACATTTACACCCTCTCCATCATCCAACATATGTTTTACTTTGTAACTGTTTCTACTTCCAGGCGCGGAGTGATATGCAAACTTTCACAAAATGATCGGGCGTCATAGCAGTTATGTATACGCTCATTATACAACAGTTAGGAACCAATCAGATCGCTGGATTTAGGCCCCCCGTTGTATAATATATTATATAGATACCTATATATTATAGTATTATTATTATAATATTATGTAGTTATAGAGCTACAATCACTTCTCCTCCATGCTGTGGTTCACTCTGACAGCTAATTGGTCAATGGGCAGCAGCTAATTTGCATTAAAGCTACAGACACCAGAAACATCACATTTTGAAGGAACTGAAACAGAAAAAAAGCTTTTTCCAGCAAACAGCTTCAAAAACATGCTTTCGTGAACTCATATAGGGGAGAGCCGGGTCGATTGAAACACTTTTCAGTTAAACGTCTTTTTCAAAGATGACGTTACGTATACAAATAATTTCAACATGTGATCAACAACTCACATGTGTGCTCTCTTAGTGTAATTTAATACATATGTTGGATGATCGAGCTGTTTTTTAACTTTGAACGGAGGTTGACATCTGTTTCAAACGCCCCGCCTAGTCGGGACGTTTGAAACACACGTGCAGGACGAATGAAACAGCATATTTGAAAAATAAACGATTGACCTTGCTCTTGTTTTTATGCAATATACCGGACAACATAGTAGTGTACTCGTCATTGCTAAAATTTCACATAATTCCGCATAATATAAATAGGTAAAAAAATATTTTTGGGCCGTGCGTAATTGTGCGTAATTGTTAAGATGCACATTTCGATTAAAACTCACCTTTCTTATTTTGGACGACGAAATTTGCATTAAATTTACTTATTTCCCTGTCCTAAGTCATGTTCAGGGATACACAGTTGAACATCCTTTTACTTATTTTAAACAAAAACTACCACGTCAACCGGATAACATGACTCCTGGGGCCGTATTCACAAAGCATTTTATCTTACCGCTAGGAGTGCTCCTAACTCGCGCTAAAACATTTTACGTAGGAGTTTTTTCTTAAAAGTTATTCACAAAGCCGCAGAGACCTACTCTTACTAAGGAAAAATCACAAAGAGTGAACTAAGAGTGACGCGCCGTTGCTATGGATTACGTCAATTCTCGTGCACGAGTTTAGAAGCGGTCAGTTCGGTGATTGGTTGTTCAGACGAGCCCACTGAATCACCGAAAAACAAGGAAATAGCCTAGGCTAGAAATTAATTCCTATTAAGTAGTTATAGTGCAGTTAGCAGAATACACGCATGATGACAATTTTGTGCAGACCACGATAATGACGCTGTAGCCTGCACGTTCAAGAGAGAGAGAAAGCAAACAATAAAAACACCTAAAATTTAAAAGAAAATAAATGTTATGAACTACACAAGTGTTGACTGATTTGTGCCAAGGTGTTTACCTAAAATGTGTTTTCAAAGTGATCCCTAAATGCCTGTCCACTCGGTTCCACACGGCCAAATTCCTTGTAATGTTGATCATCATCATCATCATCATCATCATCGTCTGGCTGTGGAATGTTCCTCCGCTTGCAGAGGTTGTGTAGAATGGCACATACAGTGATTACTGTGCTTGCCCTCTCTGGGGTGAGGCGTATTTCGCCGTGGAGGACATGAAACCGACGTTTCATCTGCCCAATTCCTCTCTCCACAACATTTCGTGTATGTTTGTGTGCTCTAGCATATATGGAAGAAATCAGTTAACAATAATAAATATGGATTCAACAAATAAAAGGCGTCAAAGAGCCAATACGATGTGTTTTACGCATAGGACTAAGCGTAATCTGCGTAATCACTTACATGTTATATTTTAACTGTGCTCCCGGTTGGGGATTGAGGTAGGGTGTCTAGAGCCACGTCTTGCATGGATAGTCACTGTCACCCAGCAAGTGACACCCAACTGGTACATCTCAAAAAGCTGCCTCAGACCGCTCACCATTAAAATGTGCGAATCATGGGTAGCTGAAGATCCAGGCCACTTTGCAACAACATCCAGTAGCCATGTTAAAATTTGCATCAAAAACAACCTGCGTGTTGATGGAATGCACTTTCTTCCTATTGACGAACACGTCCTCGTCTTTTGATGGCGCAATTATTTTTATGTGCGTCCCGTCAATAGCACCGACCACACCGGGCATACCTGCAATTGCCATGAAGTTGGCTTTGATCCTGTGTAATGTTGAATGTCCAAAGGAACGTTTATGGCACGGCTGACTAATGGTTGCGATAATTTTAAATCGTCGGCATTGCAAAGTTGCATTTCCCCTGTTGCTAAATAACGTAGTGTGGCCAAACATTTTATTTCGGGACTAATCGGATTATTCCTGTTAGTCGGGGATGTTATGTTTTTAGTTGGCGCTCTCGAAAACAGGTTTTGGGGGATAACATTTGAACGGTGGGACGTCATCACACAAAATTTTCCAGGGTTGGTCAGTCTTGCGTGCTGAACGTAGTGACGAAATTTGAAAGCCTTGCGTGGTTTTCGAGGAAATCGCTGTGTTTCAATCTTCCCGTGTTTCAATCGATCCGGCTCTCCCCTACTTTGTTTGCTTGTTGGGAAAACAAAATAATATGTTGCCTTTAATTTCTGGGGCACTCCTACACAGTGTATGTTAAATCCAAACAGGCTTTCCCTCACCTCGTTCTCAGATGTTCTCATCTCACGAGAGCGGTGCCTGGAGTCGGTTGCTTCAAATCTGTTGGTATTGGGAAGAGAGAGGGTGGGACTTCCAGGGACTGGTCACTGTTCACAGCTCAGATCTTTCATTGCGTTTTGGGAGTAGGAGGGACAAGAACTGACCATGACTCTCAGAAGAGTCTCTGCTGAAGTCCGCATTTTCATTGGTTTTTAAAAGACTGACTGAATATTCTCAACGTTCAATGATAAGGTTACAATTATAAATCTTCAAGCGTTTTAGATAGATTTAGTTGCATCGGGGCGCCGCACTAGAGGGGGCGCCAAAGCAATAGTAAAATTATTTGAGTCTGCATTTTCTGTATTTAACCGCGTTTGTGTAAATGATATGATGATCAATAACAGAGGAACGTCAGGGCGCCCCCCGCTCCATCGCCTCCCTCCACCCTCCTCCTTGTCCCACACGGCGCACCAGTGCGCGCCCCCTCGAGCACGCGCTGGAGGCGAGCGTCAGAGTGTTTTCATTTGAATTGTTTTGTCATCTGACAGGGACGCGGGAAGTGGGGGTGCTTAGGGTGCTGCAGCACCCCCCCCCCTTGCGGCCCCTGGCTGTAACTGCAAGTGAGAAAGTTTTCTGAACAAATCAATCAATTTTTTTTGTATAATTTTATCATGCAACATGATTTTTCATTAAATTATTGACATCCACCCTTTTTATGATATTTATCATATTATCATTTTATTTTATTTAGAACATTGTCTGTGTAGGCTGACGTGGGCTATGACGCACAACGCAGAACTGTCCATGGATGAATATGGTACTATGCTGATTTTACGTAAGCATGTTGGTGTTCAACATCTGTTGTAGTAAACATTCTAAAACTGGTGTAAAATCTTGCTGCCATATTAATAGACACGTTGAATGTTGTCGTTTTGATTCTGGAATCCCGCACGTAAACTGGTTGGCAAAAAAAGAGCAAAGACGGACGGTTCATTTGACGGAGAAACCGTCACTTTCCTCATATCTGACAACTCGTAACTCTGGATGAAAATTAACGCTTTCTTTTATCGTCACTTTCCTTTGTAAACCTTGAAATAACCTCCTGAATCCTTGTTATAACGTTGTGTATAATCCCGGACCGCAACAACTTGTCGGCATGTTGATAGTGTGTCAAATTCAGCACAGTATCAGCTGAGTTGACTCTAATTTCCACATTGTTTACTTGCTAACGTTTGTGAATAACAGTGGCTAGTTGGCAGAACTCTTTTTTCACACCAGTAGAGGGTTTATCAGAAGCGGAGCCCTGAATGTGACGTCACCCGTCATCTCGTCTCTGTAAACAATGGATGTTGCGCAGCCTTTATTATGACGTCATTATATAGACTCTCTCTCAGCACCCCCCCTTCGGCCTGACTTCCCGCGTCCCTGTCATCTGATGACCGTTACCTAAATATGGAAAGGCAGAGAAGAAAGCTCTCGGGGTCACAAAATAGAAAAAGAGTGCAGGGATGAAAGAAAGCTTTTCAAAATGGTTGAAAGACAGTCGTTTTTATGTCAGTGTTTCAAGAGGAGGCTTGTAAATATTCAGGTTAGCTAAATATACTACTAGTAAAACGACAGGTTACTGTTGTCTTGCAACTGTGTACTGATCAACAGATCATGAAAAGAAAAATAAAGGGACTTGTTTGTGGTTATTTTGTTTTGCTTCAATCTCTATGGCAGTCTTGTTTTTATGTAAATAGACCCAGTAAAAACGGAGTTATAAAGTTGATACTGATAAAGTGGAAAGATTCCAATACATCTCCATCAACAACCACAAATCCCACACCATCCTTGTCTCACACGGAGTCCCCTAAGGCTCAGTGCTTGGCCCCATCCTCTTCATCCTCTACATCAGGGGTCACCAACACAGTGCCCGCGGGCACCATGACGCCTGCAAGGACCACATGAGGCGCCCGCAGGCCTGTTCTAAAAATAGCACTACTCATTCTTGAACAACTCTTTCCCACCTTTTTTAAGTCATTGTTGATAATTATTGTGGGAAATCATTAACATGACTTAATTAATTAACATGTCTTCACATAGATGAGTATCATTAATCATTAATAGTAATATATAACTAAAGGCAAACTGAGCAAATTTGTTATTTCAGAAGAGTATATAGTATGTATAGAACTGGGTGCCCTTCGTATGACTCAGTGCCTATGAAGTAGCTCTCAGGTTCAAAAAGGTTGGTGACCCCTGCTCTACATGCTCCCACTAGGTCACATCATCCGCCGCCATGGTCTTCAATTTCAATGTTACGCCGACGATACCCAACTATACATCACCACCACAGCCATTACTCCTGCCATCCTATCCACTCACACCAACTGTCTCACGGACATCAAAACCTGGATTGACCACAACTTCCTCAAACTCAACTGCAATAAAACTGAAATTATCATCTTCGGCTCAAAAACCATCATCCCCACCTCCCAGAACTTCCCACTTTGCATCGATGGTCACTCTGTCACTCCCTCCCCCCTGGTCAGAAACCTCGGCATCATCATGGACCCCACGCTCTCCTTCAAGTCACACTTAAACAGCGTCAGGAAAACATCCTTCTTCCACCTCCGCAAAATTGCACGCCTTCGACCCACCCTTTCATCCTCAGCTGCCGAAACACTAATCCACGCCTTCATCACTTGCAGACTCGATTATTGCAATAGCATTCAGTATGGCCTCCCCTCCACTCTTCTTCAAAAATTAAAATACGTTCAAAACTCTGCTGCCCGACTGCGTACTAACTCCCCCTCCAGAGAACACATTACTCCCACCTTCCGTCAACTTCATCAATTTCAAGATTCTCGTACATAACAGATCTCCTCCATCGCCACTCCTCTACTCGCCGCCTATGCTCCGCTGATGCCAACCTTCTCACCTCCATCACCAAGACCAAGTATCGCACCCTGGGGGACAGAGTCTTCGCCATCGCCGCCCCTACCCTCTGGAACGCCCTCCTTCTGGCCATCCGAAACTCTGATACACTCTTTTCATTCAAAAGTCAACTTAAAACCTATCTCTTCAGGACCACCTACAACATCTGACAAATCATCCTCCGCCATCTTCCACTCTCTCCCGCTCTCTTAATGTGTTGCCTATTGTTGTGGTGTTGTTTATTTTTTTATTTTATTTTATTTCGCTTGTTTGATTGTCTGTACTGTCTGTCTGTATGTATTCCTTTCTTATTTGTCAAGCATCTTTGAGTACTTAGAAAAGCGCTATAAAAAACGGATCAATTATTATTATTATCCAAAAATATAATTTTCCTGTGCTTAAAAGTAGGATGATTCGAATGTGGCGGCCATTAGTCTACAAAGGTAAGGAAAATAAAGCCCCGATAGGGCGAACAGGACACCGCCGGAAGTTGTGAAGGCCCATGCAAGTGAACGGAGAGTTACATGGCATTGAGAAGAGCCGTGTAATAATTAAAAATAATATACATTTTAAACTCCCATTTTACATTTGTTTGGTTTTGGGTCCAACGTGTTCACAGTAGTTTAACATACATCTATTGATGCACTTAGACACATCATCAGTGATGGAACCTGTGGTCATTGGGTGTTTCGGGTCTCGCAGCATCATACACCCTCAACCAGGCGACCCAGCCGGGATTGATCAAGTCCCAACTTGTGTCTAAGTAGCATGGACCCACGGATCGCCCCTCTTGATCCACAGCCATCTAGAGGCCTTCTCAGCTGCCTCTGTGGTGGTTTTGATGGCCTTTCTCTGACGTGCACCTGTGACTCCAAGCATGCTGTATGCTTTGCAGAGAGATCGCGCTGCAAAGCCTCTACAGCCCACCTCTATTGGCACACACCGGGCACGCCACCCCGTCTGCGGCACTCCTCCACTAAGTTGGCATACTTGGCACGCTTCCTCTCATTTGCCTCTTCCATGCGCTCCTCCCAGGGAACTGTCAGCTCCAGTAGGACCACCTGTTTGGTTGAATCTGAGAACAGAACTATGTCTGGTCTCAGGGTGGTTTCCACGATGTGCTCTGGGAATCTGAGCTGCTTTCCCAGGTCGGCCTTCATCTGCCAGTCCGGTGCGGTTCCAAGGAGTCCCGCTGCCCCCCTTGGCTTGGGCTTAGGCTTCTCCTCTGCTCGAATGAAAGCAATCGCCTGCCTTGCTGGTCGGAGAGGCTTGTTCTGGGTGATGCTGGTGAAGATGGTTTCTGCTATCGCCTTCAGCACCTGGTCGTGGCGCCAAGTGTAGCGTCCTTCTCCCAGGGCTTTGGAGCAACAGCTGAGGATGTGCTCTAGCGTTCCCCTTCTGAGGCACAAAGGACATGATGGTGCGTCAAACTTGCCCCAGCAGAAGAGGTTGGATGGGCTGGGTAAGACGTCATAGACGGACGCAATCAGGAACTTGATCCGGTAAGGCTCAGCTTACCAAAGCTCAGACCAGGAGATTTTGCGGTCCACTGCCTGTTCCCATCTCGTCCATGCGCCTTGCTGTCGCATCCCCACCATCTGGCTAGCACGCAGTTCCTCCACGCCAGTTATCACTTCCTCTTTGACCAATCGGCGTCTGTCTTTGCCCAGGGCTTTGTCGTAGCGTGTGGTTGCAACGCTACCAAGCCCTGCTCGTCCAGATGCCACTGGGCCGACCAGCACGCTGTGATGCAAGCGTGACTCCGCCTGCTCGACTGCTTCCTGCGCCCTCCACTTCCTTCCAGTCCTGACTTCGATGCCAGCCTGGGAGACCTTTGGATCACTGGATTCCCTGTACTGCAGCACCTCTCTTGCACGGGTTACCATGAACTCCTCATTCAGGCTGCTAATGGGGAGCTTCAGTTTGTTGTTGTGCCCGTATAGAGCGATGCTACTCAGGCTTCGTGGCAGGCCCAGCCATCTACGGAGGTAACGGCTGATCCTCCTCTCGAAGCCTGTACTGTTGTTATTGGAAACTCGTACACAAGCAGGGGCCACAGAATCCTGGGGAGAACACCGTGCTGGTAAATCCAGGCCTTGAATTTACCAGGCAGACCCGACTTGTCCACTGCTGTCAGCCACGCCTCCAGCTCCCGATTTGTGGCCTTGATGGATGCAGCGTCCTTCAGGGTGCAATCAAAGGTCTTTCCGAGGCTCTTGATGGGTTTCTCGTGACTGATAGAATCTGGGTGCCGTCCAGAGAGAAGCGGAACTTGTCAGTCACTTTCCCTCTCTTGAGCACCAGGGACCTAGATTTTGCAGGCTTGAAACACATCCGAGCCCAGGTGATGATCTTCTCCAAGCCCTGAAGGATCCATCGGCACCCCGGCACTGACGTCGTCGTTACTGTCAGGTCGTCCAAAAAAGGCTCTGATGGGGGGCTGGCGGACTCCAGACTTGGTGAGCGGAACTCTGCACTCGACTTCTGCTGACTTGACCAGCATGTTCATGGCCAAGGCAAAGAGAATCACTGAAATAGTGCATCCAGTGATGATCCCTTTCTCCAGCCGATGCCACTCAGATGTGACTGTCCCAGAGGTGACTCTCAGCTTGAAACTCTTGTAATAGTCCAAGATAAGGTCCCTAATTTTACCTGGGACATGGTGCCGGTCCAGTGCTGTTTCCACTAGCTTATGAGGAATGGATCCATAAGCGTTGGTGATATCGAGCCACAGCACTGCTAAGTCTCCTTTCCCTTCTCTTGCCTCTCTGATGAACTGCGTGACCACACCTGTATGTTCGAGGCATCCTGGCACCTTTGGGATTCCGCCCTTCTGTACAGAGGTGTCGATGTACTCGTTCTTCAGGAGGAACTCCGTCAACCGACGGGATAGGAGGGCGAAGAATATCTTCCCCTCAACGCTGAGCAGCGAGATCGTTCTGAACTGCTCGATGTTCTTAGCATTCTCCTCCTTGGTAATCCAGACACGTTCTGCAAATCTCCATTGTTGGGCTACCTTTCCCCTCCTCCAGATAACCCTCAGGATCTTCCACAGCCGGTGAAGGAGTCTGGGACACCTCTTGGATAGTTTGTAGGGCACGCCGCTTGGTCCAGGGGCTGAACTGGCTCTGGCTGCCTTGACAACTTCCTGAATCTCCTTCCAACTGGGCTCCTTGCTGTTGAAGTCTGTGGTGGGTCCTGGGGGGTCTATCAAAGATCTGTAGGTACCTAGGTCTTCCTCCCAAGCAGCATCACTGTATGTGTTGCACAGATGGTTGTCGATCTCCTCTTTGGGACAAACAAGGTTTCCACTTCGTTTTTGCCCAAGCAACTGCTTGGTGACTCCAAAGGGGTTTGCGATGAAGGCAGACCGCCTCTTGGCCCTCTCTTTCCCCCGCCGTCTGTGCCATTCTGCCCTTCGAAGAGTAGTGAGCTTCTTCCTGAGGATGCCGCGAAGTTCTGATAGTGCATCCCTTTCCTCTTCTCGCGCTACCTTGTACTGCCGCTTCAGGACCCGCAGCTCCTGCCTTAACTGGCTGATCTTCTCTTCCCTATGGTTGTTCATGTAGGGGGTCTTGGTACCCAACTTCTCCACTGTACCAAACCTCTCGACAGCAAGGCTGATGATGATGGTTGCCATGGTGTTGAGCTTCCCGTCTGTGTCGCCCTTGGCTGCTGATTCTAGGATCGTATCCACATCATCATCGAACTGGAGCCACTGTCCCTCCTTACTGGCCGGAGGCCACTTGACCCGACGATGTTCGGTTACTCTGCCTGGGTCTGGGGCTACTGGTACTTGAAGGTTCCGAGCACTGTGGGGTGACTCCGGGCCTGGCTCCTCCTGCGTCTCATCAGGGGTGATCCCTGTGCGCTGTATCAGTTGCTCAAGGCATTGACACAATTTATTGACATAAAAATAATATACATTTTAAACTCCCTTTTTACATTTGTTTGGTTTTGGGTCCAACGTGTTCACATAGTATGTATCCGATAAGGATATAATTTAAAACTAGAAAATCTGTTTTTTTTTATGTGGTTTGACTGTATATTTTAAACCTCCTAAATACAAAGTTCATATCATTCAGGGCTGAGGAAGGAGAGAATGCAGAGAAGAAGAGAGAGAAAGAATCAGGACAGACAGGGGAAGGCAACAGGTTGGTCTAATATTAGGTGGAAGTATAGGAACAGCCACTTGATACCAAGTGATTAATTTCTAAATATTATTTATATTGGAAAATTGCAATAGCAAGATGTGTAATTTATTCAAAGCAATTAAATAATGGTTGTTTGACTATATGACTCAGTGGATAAGAACACAGGCAAGGAGTGAGGGAGACAACCATGAGGTCGATGATGGCATCTGCTATAGAGGAGACCAATGATGACATCAGGTAGGAATAATTAAACTAGTGAGGCCATAAAAACCTAAATTCCCATTGTTTTTATTTCTGCTGACCAACCTATTCACTCTGTCCTTTGGGGAAAATAAGTGCAGGCAGACGTGGTGCCTGCTATTTGTCTGCATACCCCCCAGGCAGTTGCGCTCCTGATGGTTCGAGGTTGTCTTGGCCCTGGTAAACTTGCTCAAATCTTGGAACTAATGTAATAGAGCTACAGCTATTATATCAACCTTCTCTATAACATTCCTTGAATTTGTTCCCATTAATCTCAAACAAAAGGGGTAGCCCATATTGAATGTGTCATGAACACATTTTGAAAATCATCTGGCTTTCTATTGCTAACATGCTTGTGTAAACGCAACCCTGCTTTACTACTACTTTATTGCCTGTACCTACTTTATAGCCCGTTAAAAGGTCACGCTTCTTGAATCAACGCAATAACTATATTGCATGTGCTTGGTATTTTTTTCTTCATTAGGCTTGTCATACTGTCATACTGTTGTGCATGGATTATCCAAGATGAAACACTACTTTATATTTTGACATGTAGTTCGTACTGCAGCTAACCTTACAACGTACGTACTGTTGCACACAGTATGCATACAATTGGAACGTACAACAGGTGATGTCGATTCACACATCTGCCTCCCTCATATCTTCTACTGTGTGCGGAGAGGATAGTGGGGCAGAATAGCCCAAAAAGCATGCTTGCTTGCATCCTGCGACACGCGACTGGATGTAATACAACAACATTTTTGCATACTACATTTTCCATGCTATGTATTGGGACATACTCAATATTTTTCCGGCATACTAAATAGTATGGTAGTAGGGTTTTGGAATACAGGGTGAGTCATAACATGAAGAAGGGTACCACTATCGGCCCCTAGACGCGGTATCATGCATAACTGTTCGTTCACACCAAAAGCTGTAGATGCAAATTCTCCGAATAGCTCAAAACGCAACGCTGTCCAAAAATATTTACAGCTCATATCGCTCTTGCGATTTTGCTTTTCATTTTAAAGGAGCCGCGCTTTTTGCCTACACGCTCGTAGTTGAGGCAAGTGCTGCTGCTGATGCCGAGTCACAAAAACACAAGATAGTCATGCGTTTGGTCAATAGAAAATAATACTATACATGAAACGCTGAATAACTAATTATTGGAGCAATTGCCTGTATGCTAGATCATAGCTTAGTTGATCGCTATCGTGTGTGCGTGTGCGTGTGCGTGTAGTATTGTGTATTATGGAAAAGATCCGCTCAAGGGGAGCATTTGTGACAGGCAGACACACGGCAAACTGACAAATTAGAAATAGATTTGTGTGCGGTATCTCCCTGCTTCTGAAATGCGCGCACATCTCCACCCAACGTTCGTCCGCTGGTTTCCATCAGCATTCCACTGTGCGACCATCCATTTTGCGTAATGCGGATTGCGTAGGCCCTCATACATTGTTGAAATCATATGCTGGATGCTTTATTCTTTCAATGTGTTTTTTAGTTAATGATCGGGCTATAATAAGACCACGTTAGCTATGTAATCGCGGACAAATGCGATGCCCTGCAGGCTGCAATAGCCGCGATTATTCTCTCAAGCACCATGATGAAGGAACAAATGTGTGGTAGGAACTAGGAACTAAAGTTCTCGCGTATGTTTACTGGGGCCCACGCCGGTGAGAGACATCTACATTCCGATTGGCTGGCGGTCATTTACAGCTGAAACGCTACTATCTCATTTTCATAGAGTTGCGCTGTTTTCAACTCTCATTTACAGCTTTGCAGCTTTAAAGCTATCGCTCAAGCGTTTTATCGCTCCTATCGCTTTATCGCTCATGTCTAATAGAAAGTGAATGGGCGTTTATCGCTTTAAACGCTTTACAGCTTTTGGTGTGAACGCACAGGAACTACTTCCGGGGAACACGTAAGGTGTGATATAATAGTAAACAGAGGGACAAAGAGGTGATAGTAACTAGCAGCCTTTCCAGACACCTTGTTTTTGCTAGTAAAATCACGTCAACAGTAGCCGCATGTTTCCTTTTGTCCAAAAGCCTGACTATTGTTTGTTGTTAATATTTTTAGCGATGTTTGCTCGAGGGGGGTGTCTCTCTTGGCTCGCAAGGGACGGTTGCCGAAGGTCTGCATATATGTTATGTTATGTAATATAGTTGAATGTTCTAACAGTCTGCATGTTTTAATTACTGTTACGTTTGTTATATGAGCTACTCATATCGACTTGGTACGTGTGGCCTGTGGTATATTATTATATTATTCTCTTGAATGACCCACGGCGCACACAGGTGGACAATTTTAGTTTAAAATCAACCACTAATCCTGACTAAGCACATTATACATAGTCAAACTGCACCTGCCCATATACTGACCAACATATATTGCAAAATCAAATGTTTATGTTAAAACGATCTGTCCATATAATCATGGAGGCAATGATTCCCAGACTAAAGGTTTCCGGATGGTGTTCAGTATTATTTTAAATCAATGATCCGTGTCTTACTATTATGTCTTTAAGTTTCGAAGGTCAATTGCTATTAAGAATGATTGCTGAGTGGCTTGAGACAAATCATGTTGAAACTTTTGAAAACATCGACAGTGTAGTAAGCTGTAGTGAATGGTGAACGTATTTGTTTTTCAGAATGGGGAATTTCACATCCTCATCTGCTAGTTTGCCTGGCCCAGGATGTTCACAATACGTCCAGGTGAGATGTTTTTGACTGTTGTGGTATTTCCATTAGGGTATATTCTTAAGCTGTCCTAACAAACCACCTTGGTTCATGTTCATTAGCTGAAACTGTATTTTGGGATGAAGTTGTGAGAAATGCCTTTCTATACGTTTCCAAGATTTAAAATGGCTTTGCTTTTCAATCAATTTGCTTTGAGTGTGCAATCTTAACAATATAAGGTCTGAACAAGGGCATACTAACTAGGACAATTCAGATTTGTTTTATACATTTATTTTAACCAGGTTTTTTTTGGTCATTTCAGGAGGTTGTGTCACATAACTGTATTGTGATATTTTCCAAGACGACCTGCCCATATTGTAGGATGGCCAAAAATGTGTTTAATGAAATCGGTGCAAATTACAAAGTGATTGAGCTGGATGAGCATGATGATGGGAGAAGAGTTCAAGAGGCCTTAGCTCAGATGACTGGGGCCAGAACGGTAAGAAGGCAGCCGTGCCTCCATTATCAATAATAAAGTTACATTTTACTTAGCTCTACTTAGCTATACTTATGGCAAACTAAGGTTGTACGTATATTGAAGTGCATGTCTATATGGCTCTAGGCAGGGCTTACAAACAGATCTATAGAAAATTATAATGTGTTATTAAAACCCTAATATCATTTCCTAATTCAACCTCATACCGCACTGTCCATATTATTTCCATATGCTGGCAGAATATTGTCTTCTGCTGCTGTTCTTTATTGCACATACATTGTAATGTACATTGTAAATACTGAGAGAGAGAAATTGAATCTATCGTATCCACATTGTTCTGTCCACTTAGGCTGCTAAAACACTTTTCCCTCCGAGAGTAATACAATGTTATCCATAAGGAGTGTCAATTGATGCATGAAACATCGTGGCAATACTCATTTCAAACTCATTGAAACAAAAGTGGTTTCAAAAGAGTTGTAATTTCTTTAGGTTCCAAGGGTCTTCATCAATGGGAACTGCATTGGAGGTGGTTCGGATACCCAGCAGCTCCACCAGCAGGGGAAGCTACTGCCCCTCATCGAACAGTGTGCTCCCTGCTGTATGTCCTCTGAAGGCTTGGGCAGCGGCCATTTTGAAGCGACTAAATGACTAACCGTTCTTGCAGTTTTATCCGGAACTCTATTTATTGAATGTTATTTTGATTGTACTTTGAACATAGTACATTGCTTAAGTATTACCATGTTATTTGTTTATAGCAATATATTGAATACTTGATGTTACGTTACCATTTTATCCGTCATATCTATGGTCGTACAGTCTTATTAAAGCTGCCATGTTTTAAATAATTACGCAACGTTTTAATTTATAGCATACTGATGCTACATGTCATTACGCAGGATCATGTTTGCAATATTCCTACATATTTGACTGGAGCTAAAGTGGAGTAATAAATGCACCTATACAAAAATGTGCAATTAAAGGAGCTCTTGTTTACCCCTCTGGTTTATGATTGATGACTTGGAACAACATAACCTGCCTATATTATGCATTCATTACTGCACCATTGTATTAATTGTTTGACATGTATTCTGAAAATATTCCATTCGTATGGTGGGGACCTTACATTATGATTCAAATTAAATTACATTCGAAAACAAGAAAATAGTAATATTATTTTTCCAATGCCTGTTGTGCCAACACTATCTCCATTGATCAACGTAAAGCGATGCGCTAGGTCGCAAAACGCGCGCCACCTCACGGCTCGGTACTCGTCTACGTCACTGGGTCTCCTGAAGAGAATGAGCTGAGTGTAGCCTCGCTAGTCTAGCAGCACTATCATCACAGCTACTTTTTTTGTTTTGTCGGAGCGTGTTCCCGTTTGGTTAGATCACAAACAACCATGGCTGGAAGTGCAGGGGAATGGTGTCTGATGGAGAGTGACCCGGGAGTGTTCACAGAGCTGATCAAAGGCTTCGGTACGTGGTCGAGAGGTTGTTGTATCTAACGTGGTAACAAACAAGGCTAGCTGGGTTAGCGGTTAGCATACCAGGAGCTTGTCAGCTTGCAGACTTGTCATACTGACAAGCAAGGATGTTTTTGTGATGTCACGGGAGAAATTAATGAGTCCTGGTCCACGACAAGACTATCGGACGGGATTGCTAGAGCGTATTCTTTCAAGATTCCTCCACTTTCCACAATATGTAGTGTCGAATAACACATAGTGTGTAAGCGAGCTAGCGTTACTCAGCGTCCACAGTGTACCAGACGGTGATGCAAGACTCGCCGTTTGTGCATTGCTAATGCTTAATGTAAATCTGATTAAACGTATTCATATATACAAAATATTTACTACCATCGTGTGGTGTTTCTTATCAGGCTGTAAAGGTTCCCAGGTTGAGGAGATATGGAGCATGGAGCCAGAGAACTTCGACAACCTCAAGTAAGAACGCAGCTTCATCCCACTGAATTGCTGACACAAATCGGTATCGACGGGGTATTGAGTTTGTCACTTGTTTTCCAGACCAGTTCACGGATTGATTTTCTTGTTCAAGTGGCAGCCAGGCGAGGAGCCTGCCGGCTCAATAGTACAAGATTCGAGGCTAGAAAATATCTTCTTTGCCAAACAGGTTTGTTGGAATATTCTCATATAAATTGTTTTTCCATTTTGTTGCTTGCTTATATTATCTATATATATTAGTTCCAATGATTAATCTGTTTCATTTCACTGTGTTGTGTTTTTTTTTCCAGGTCATAAACAATGCCTGTGCCACCCAGGCCCTAGTCAGTGTGCTGCTCAACTGTTCCCACTCTGACATGTTGCTGGGGGAAACACTGACAGAGTTCAGAGAGTTCTCACAAAGTTTTGACGCTGCAGTATGTAGTTATTTTCATAGCAAATCTTGTTCTTCCTTCTTCTTGAATTTGTTCTTGTGACTTTGAGTATCTGAGGGTGCACTCACACTAGGCCATCTGGCCGTGGCCGTTGGCCGTCGCAACTGTGGCCTGGCCACGGTAGGCTCCAGTATATACTTCATCACGTCGTAAGTAACACGTCATCACCAAGCGTCCGCTGCATGGACCATAATAAAGTCTGCCACCAGTCAGAGTTCTAACAACAATGGACAACAACACAGAGAACACAGTTCGCACTTTGCTGAGTCTGTTGCTTATTTGGATACATGTTTACCGTTTAATGGGAAAGAAGGCTCGTCGCCTTTATTATGTCCGTTGTCGTCGCATGGACTATACGTCATCCAGCTCAGGTTGCGTAGCCGTGCGTGTGCGTGTGTCGGCTCATTAGCATCTGTACCGTAGCGGCCCATACCGTAGCAGCACACCTCTCCCAAGTGGCCAAATTGGCCTGGCCTGACCAGACTGGCCACACTCACACTGGCAGATTTGAGCACGGTTAGGTGTGAAAACGGCCACGGCCAGATGGCCGTGGCCATTAGCCGTTTTCACACCTAACCGTGCTCAACTGGCCCCATTGTTCTCTGGCCTGCACTCACACTAGGCCATCTGGCCGTGGCTGTTGGCCCTCGCAACTGTGGCCTGGCCACAGTAGGCTCTTGTACATACGTTATCACGTCGTAACATGTCATCACCAAGCGTCCGCTGCATGGACCATAATAAAGTCTGCCGCCAGTCATAGTTTTAACAACAATGGACAACAACACAGAGAACACAGTTCGCACTTCGCTGAGTCTGTTGCTTATTTGGAGCCGAAATTCCCAAATGGCTAACAGACTCGACTGTGAAAACGGCCACGGCCAGATGGCCTAGTGTGAGTGCACCCTTATTTGACATCCAATATGTTACTCATTAACCACGCTTCCTTTAGAAAATCTGAATCCATTGCAACTTTACGATTGTTGCAAGCACTCTGTTCATGCTGTGACTGGTCTATGCAGCAGACCAGTGCGATACTTCTTCTGACTTGTTGTGTTTTTTAGATGAAAGGCCTGGCTCTAAGCAACTCTGAAGTTATCAGACAAGTTCACAATGGCTTTGCCAGGTAAGCTTCAGCAAGCAGCTTGTTATGAAAGCATTATACAGTGTTGTCGTTATGCAGGAAACTTTTCCGTTGTAAATTAAACTACGATATTTCTTTCGATCAATCATTTGCTCTATAAAATGTCAGATATTGGGCGATGGCCATCAGAAGCCAAATTGATGTTTGTGAAATAAGCTTGCTGTTTCTTACAATGTGCAGCATGATTCATGTTGTTTTTTGTGATCATCAGACAGCAAATGTTTGAATTTGATGCAAAGTCTTCAGCGAAGGATGAGGATGCCTTTCACTTTGTCAGCTACGTCCCTGTCAATGGTAGACTGTATGAGCTGGATGGACTCCGGGAGGGACCAATTGACTTGGGTAGGGGAAATATGTTGCCTGATACAATTACCGGAACCGTGATGCCACATGATGATGCCACATTATCTTTGGGCCATGGCCAGATGTTGACTTTTAACTAGAGCTGTCAAGCGATTAAAATATTTAATCGTGATTAATCCCATTAATGTCAGTTAACTCACGATTAATCGCAAATTCTTTTTCTATGCTAAATATCCCTTGATTTTTTTGTCCCATAATTCTTCTCATTTTAATGCTCTTATCAACATGGCGAAGTGCATCGGCTTGCCTTGTGCAAATGATTTTTTATTGATAACAACATTGGCATATACTGATCAAAACAGGACGATACAAAAAAAGAGCCTATAGTGCAATTAAACGACTGCTTTGAACAAATTTAATTTGAACATAGCAGTCAGGCTACTGCTTCTTTGTTTTGAGCCAAAGAAAAAAAAAAAAAAAGTTGTTTTATTTCTTTTAAATAAAATAATTACGTTAATCGCGCGATAATTTTTTTAATGCCGTTAAAATTGGTTTGCGTTAACGCCGTTAATAACGCGTTTAACTGACAGCTCTACTTTTAACCGATTTTTTTTATGAAGCTATTGATGCTTTTTATTTTTAGGTGTTTGCAACCAGGATGACTGGATCAATGCAGTTCGCCCAGTGATCGAGAAGAGAATACAGAAGTGAGTGTTCTTCTTAGTCTAGTTTAGCAACTAAATGTTATTCTGTTATATTAGAGATACTTCACCGGTGGGTATATGAAGGTTTTATGAATTAAATAATTCAATGTGTTATAAATGTGAAAAAAAAATTGAAATCGGATCATCCTAGCCTGAAAAAAGGCAGAAAGAGTGTTTTCATGGTCTCTCTGGCTCAAAGTAAGAAAACCTCCAACTACCACAGTGCATTGCGCTCGCTGCCCCGCCCACCTGTCGGTCTCCCGTCCCCCTCATTCCCCCTCAGTACGTGAGCTCCCGCCCCCTCTCATTCCTTATTGGAGGAAAAATTTGCCACCAAAAGTGTGTTGTAGTCCTCGGCCCTTCTAGCGGGACAAGAGGTTTCTCCCGAAATTACGTCAAACGCGTCATTTGACGTCATTTCGGGAGAAAATTAGATGAGAAAAAATGGGGAAAGGGGAGACGGGTTTAAACTGATATTTATTTATATATTTATTTATATTACAGTAGCGATTTTATAATGATAGAATGCCGGTTCTAAATGGGTGAAGTATCCCTTTAAATGTTACTGTATCCAAAAATACAATGTTGTTTCCTTTTGTCATTTTTGTTTCTGTTTGAAAGTAGGCAAGTCTATTTGTTTGATTACTGTAAGTGCCTAATATGTGGTCCCTGTTTAACCCTGTCGTCCCCACCAAAAGGTACAGTGAAGGGGAGATCCGCTTCAACCTGATGGCCATCGTTTCAGATAGGAAGATGGTGTATGAGCGGAAGATAGCAGAGCTTCAGACCCAGCTTACAGAGGCAAGTGGGGTCAAGCTGCCCACTCAGTGCTGCCTTCTGAACTGTCTATACATATAATTATATCCCTACTACTAGCCCAAACTACGGATGCAATGTACGCTATACTATCTCGTCGCGTAAAATCTGTACATTTTGTCCAAAAAATAAAATAATAATGGACGTACTGTAAATAATTTGGGGATTTATAGTTGCATGACTTGTTCTACATGTACTTGAAGCCTCTGTTTTCATCTTCTTGCGTCTTGTCTGCCATCACAGGACGAACCAATGGACACGGACCAGAGTAGCACTTTTCTGAGCTCCATCCAGTCAGAGATTGCCAAATACCAGTTGCTTATTGAGGAGGAGAATCAGAAACTCAAAAGATATAAGGTTGGTTATTAGGGGAGGGAATTGGCAAAAATGGGACGATTCAATGGTATTGCGATATTTGGGCCACAATTCAACATTATTGCGATACAGCAATTATTGCGATTAGATTCTGCGATGTATTGTGAACTGATTTATGACCCCCATATTATTCAAAGGGATTACAAAAAATGAGGAAAATAAGATTGGTCAATTCTGTGAACATTATCTTCTACACATTAACTTAAGTGCAAAAACTTGAACATTCAGGACCCAGGACCTTAGTAATTATTCTCTGAATAGGAGACTTCTTACACAGTTGCAGGAATGTCCTTTTCTCAGCTTTTCTGATTAGATTTAACTTCAACATAAAATATGCAATTAATTCAAATTGACAATGTTATAAAGGGTCTATTATGTCTGTGAAGATGACATCAAGCAATGTTGGGTGACTGATTTGCTAACAATGCAAGTGGATCCCACTTTAGGTGTGAGACACTTGAGCTCTCACACAGTGAACATGTATTTAATAGAATAGGTTCTGAAGAATATGAGTTCGGTTTTTTGTAATTTTTGGCAGAAAAATGCATATGGTATAATGGGTGGGCTTTCTTACTTGCAAGCAAGTTAAAATGCTGAATAAGAAACTAATGGCTTATCTCTTTCTCCGGCAATTAACAGGTTGAGAATATTCGACGAAAGCATAACTACCTACCTTTCATTATGGAGCTACTAAAAACACTAGCAGAACATCAACAGTTGATACCCCTAGTGGAGAAGGTAACTAATACAATTATTTTTGTTTGTATTGTCGTGTCTAAATGAAGTTGTAAGCTGTTTAACAAAAGGGATGTATGTGCATTGTGGCATTGACAGATGGTCACCAGACTACAAAATCGGGTTTACTTCAATGATGACCCCATAATAAACAAAAAAATAGGATATTGTCTGAACAGTATTAAAGCTGTCCACTAGATGGCAGAAAAGGCCTTTATTACAGAAGTGTATTACCAGGGGAGACCACATTTGTATCTTATGACCTCAATGATGGCCACTGCCTGGCATCATAACCTTATGCGCTGCATTTGTTTTCGACCCTGATATTATGCTGTTTCATACATAAAACAACATCCTCTGATGTTTCTGTGTCTTGTCTCCACGAAGGCCAAAGAGAAGCAGAGTGCCAAGAAAGCACAGGAGGCCAAGTGAGATCAGGCTGCAGCATTGATGCTGCCCCAAAAAACACACGCACACCCATCCACCATCATCCTGTCTACACTTGCATGCCTAAACGCAGGCATATTCAACAAATGCACGGACAAACACAATCCTGGTCAATAGTCCATCAAAACTCTCATTTCCTACCAGACACATCAGTTGCCGTGGTAGACTGAAAAGATTGAACTGTGTGTACATATTACGAAAGGAAACACCTTCCAATTGACCATATGTCTGTCAGCTGCAATGCATGATTGAAGGAAAGCTGTGTTCAAATGTTGTCTTATTTTCATAATAAAATGTCTAGATGTTTGGGTTTTGTTTTTTTTTCTTTATTTTTTCCTTTAGCTATTTTTTCCAACTGTAGCTAGTTTTGTATGCATTCCTTATTCGCTGTGTTCACCAGTTTTGTGTTGGTTACATTTAACTAAAATAAAGATTAAGGCCAGTGTGGCACTTCACCATGCACAGCTCATGCAGTAGTCAACGGACGGACCACATTTGAGTCCTGAAAGACATTGTTTATTTAAATCTTCTCAGTGGAAAGATGATATTGAAGCCCCCTTAGGATAGGTACTTGTAGAAAAGATGCAAACGGTGGATACAGACCCCACACATGGACATCATGTAATGGTGTTTTCTTTCAGTTAAAGGAAATTGCCTTCTTTCATGTAAAGACAGACCAGCGATTCTGTGCATGGTCTCCCTTTGTACCATTGGATTAAATGCGGACAGCAAAAAAAAGCTCAACAAAAGCTCTGACTGCTGGATATTATTGAAAAGCTCGGAAAATAACTCGTGCTGAAGACTGTGAAGATTGCTATCTCTCTATGGCTTTAAATAACTCGGGGAACCTGCTAGTCTTGTTGTGTATTTACTGCATATAGCACATCTTAGTGTACCGTAGTCTAGATGTGTAGTCCACAAACTAAAACAGTGGCTGGTTCTATTTTTGTCTCGTGTTTACATACGCACCTCTCGTACTGCCTTTACTCAAATTTGCGGCGATGTTGCTAAGTTTCCCATGGCAACCAGCGACACTTGAGTGGTGAAATTAGAACAGGCTGTACGTAGCAGAGAGAAACGTGTTTATATAGTTGCAGGCCTACTTTTATTAGTTCTGTAAAATATTACTGAACAACTCAAATCACCTGTCAAATCACCTTTGTAATATTATACCATGTTCTTTTGATGGACCTTAAAAGCAGTAGCGAGGTGGCTGGTTGACAACTGCGGGGGTGTAGTTGGGTGGAGAGCCTGCCTCTGTGTACTGCACCACAAGGGGGCGATATTGCACTCATGTAATGTCCCACAGAAAAGGCGTCAGGTTTAATTGGGAGATAGATGATGGTGCCCTGGCCTGCTCACCCCCTCTACGATGAGCTCAGAGCGACCGAGGGGTGTCTAGCGGGGGGTGTCACACACCATAACACTGCTCTCCTTCGGGCCGCTGCAGCCCTGCTTCCGCTTCCTCTCACCTCCTGTCTGCACCAACTCTACGTATACTATAGGGTTCAGAGCCACAGCAAAAAGACAGTGTTCGACTGTTACTAATGTTTGGTCAAGAAGTGTGTGTGTGTGTGTAAGCACGGCAGATTTCGATTTGATGTTGTGTAGTGTGCCTGATGTTTCCTATCCTCTTACAACTTGTTCCTGTGAAAATAAGCAACTGAGAAAAAAAAAAAAGGCCCCTCTATTGCTCGCCACCGCGAAGTGTTGCATTTGACTCTGATAAACCAAGATGGATTTCCCCAAACCAATCAAATATGAGCTAGGAGTGGTCTAAAATCTGTCTCATACAGAGGCATGGATGCAGTGTACCACCACAGATAATCTTCAAGCATTTCTCACGAATAACAATCAAAATGATTGCTATTAAATCATACATTTAGCATCTTTAAAGGTTTGAAAGTAAATAAGTCATCAATTGATTTGTAAAAAACTATTAATTTGAGCAGAAATTCCTGTTTAACCGCAGAGGAAATAAAATAATATCTTTCATGGAGCAACCCGGCTGCCCCCTGGCACAATGTCACATCTATTAAAACTTTTAGTAATATATAAAATAGGCATATGGGGTCACAGACACCCATGTAAATGACAACTGGCAATTCAAATAATAAGTTAGTTGACTTTTGTCAATAGTTAACATTTTTAAACCTTTACATTGCCAGAAGCGAAAGGCAAAAGTAACAACGTTCAAATATGAATGGACAGTGTCTCTACGCATACATTCATCATTCAGAAACCAAAAGTTTGAGCATCATTGCAATTGTGTCCTCCACAATGTAGGCAATAAACAGCTTCACATTGCTGTCTTTACCATTTTCAACATAACCCTTGACTTCTTTCACTGGTGACAAAAACATCCCAGCATGCAATGTAGCTTCTTAGTCATTTTTTTATCATCCGCTGGTTCGTGTGTTGCTCCTAACTTGGATTTGCATCAGAGTCTGTTATGCCAGTGTCTGGAACTGGAATAACTCAACAACATCAGGTCCCAGTGGTAGCGGCGGAAAGCTGGGGCTCCCAGCAGGCAGCCAGCTAGTTCCTCTTGCCCTGTGTCTTGACGTCCAGCAGCAGGTCTCGGTACAGGTCAGAGAGGAGGAAGCGGGGGTAGGAGTTATTTTCCATCAGGCTGTACACCTTCCTCTGAGCAGCCACAAAAGTGCTACCGCTGGGTTCTGCCAGACTCTGCAGAATGCCATTCTTGGTGGCGTAGTCCAGGTTGATCTGCAAACCGAGGAAGATAGGGAGATTACCCAGACCTTTTTTTTTCTCAAACTCTTGTTAATATATGGTCAAATTGTGTCAGGGTCACCTCACTCAAGGTCACCCACTCAAACATTGTCATCAAATACTGTCCTTTCTGCCTCATATTTGGGTCATATTGAATGGGTTAATACCTCTTTGGGTGCATTACTTTTGACAAACTCCTCAGCAATGTGTTTCGCCTTGAATGCCATTTCCCATTTTGATTTGCTTGTCTTGAAATCCTCGCAGGCCGTCCAAAACTCTATGTTCTCTTCACAGAACTCGGACTTCAGGAAAACACAATAGACGGCTTTACCATCTGCAGAAGGGGAGAACAAAGAGGGAGAGAGAGGGCATTTTAAAACCGAACTGTCATAAAAGGCATGCAAAGGTAATATAAGTGCAGGTCGCTATTTTCTTGTTTCTACATTTTCTTTAGTCTCTGTTCATGATCATCAATGTTTCCTAAAAATAGCCCTCGGAAGAAAGTGTGACCTTTGAAACCATTTCATCCAATCATGCGCCTACAATAATACTCACATTTATGAGCGAGTAGCTTGTCAAGTGACCGGGCCCATTGATGCACGTCATCCACAGTTGGCCTGAGGGAGAACAGACATACGTCATGAGCTTCCTCATGCCTATCTTCCTCAAGTCTTTCAAGTCAAATTGAAGCTAAAATTAGACTGAAAGATATTTTGAATAGCTATTATGTGACACTAATCACTAATCAGCATGTCAAGGGAAAAAACTATAGATAGAATATAGGTGTTTGTTGTTTAAAATCACAAAACACTACTGCAATGATAATTTTTTGTTCAGGTTTCAGACTGCACAACATACTTTCTTCATTTGTCATGACTAAGGTCTATAAAGAGTAATGCAGGTGGAGACTTGTGATGATTGGGCAATAGAGAGACGCTCCTTGGCTTTACCTGTGAGATTTGCTTTTCATCACTCCTTTGGCTTTGGACTGGTTAGGACTCATCTTGAAAAAGATTCCCTTGGGGATTTTCCATTGTTTTCTGAAGAACAAAAAAAGCATCAGCATTATTAATATGTTTATTATTATTGTAAGTTTGTAAAACAATGTCAAATAATATAACTTTTCCACATTGCCAATGCATTTTATACAAAGATAAAGTAACCACTCACTTTTTCTCCATAGTCTCTAACAGTATGTTGAAACTTTTGGCTTGCCAATCCATGTGTATCATTGCTCCTTGGTGATACACGGTCTTGATTTTTCGTTCTTTTGCTAACGTTGCTATTCTCTCTTTCTCACTCATAACCTGTCAGCCTGCTTTATAGCTTCCCATTAAGTACAATCCGGACAGTAGGGCAGGCAAAGGGGGGGAGGGTCTAGAGTGACAGTCGTAGGCGCTGATTGGCTAACGCTGTGTAAATATTGACTCGCCCCGGGTATGCCTCAAAGAGCCCCGGGCCCTGATAGGCTGACAACGGATAAACATTCCCTCCCTGTTTGAGTATCATTGAGTTGCTCGCTTCCATTTTTAAAACTAAGGTCAAGGAAAACTGACGTCGCCATTCAGTATCCTCCTTCATCCCGAGGGAGGGGGAAACAGCTAGTCCAGAGGCACGTGGGACATTTTCATTTTCATTTTTTTGCTTTTTTGTCTTCTGATATGTGGTCCATTTAGTTACCGCCTGTCCATTTGTACTAAATGTTCAAATTCAAATAAACACATGTGTTCTTCTTACTTACTAAAAACAACTCACTGTACTGTAAACTGAAATGTATCAAGTGGCTGTTTGCTCTCATAAAGTTAATAACCATGTTTGCTAATTACGTTTTAATCCAAAACAACTGGTATGGAATCTAAAACAGAGCATAAACTCCTGAATATGTTAGTGTTCTGACCTGAAATTATACTCTTAATGTTCCCTTTTTCTGACTCAACACTTTTGTCTCAACCCGTCATTGAATTATTCATGCTTAGTAAAGAGTTGATTTTGTAATAAAGAAGTTTTAGGATATGACTATGTCATGATGCAACAACTTCCGTTTATTATTACAATTTCTTCATCTTATCCTGACACACACTTTCTTGCTTGCGCTCACCTGGAGCAAACCTGTAGGGCTGGCTGGCCATTATATAATGCGAAAAGAACATCCTAAAACATTGTTCCCAAACAACTTTACAACATTGTTCCAAAAATAGTTATCCTACATACAAAAACATATAACGTGGTGTACTTATTTTTCCCAAAACTTACAATGTTTTGTTTCCTGTAAGTGGACATCGGTTTCTGAGCCTTAAGTAGTAAATATGTCTCCCCACAGACCCTTTCCCACCATGGAATATGCTGGATCTGGCTCATTGCTGCAAGTCAACAAGAATCGAACACACTGTACAGTTCTACTCTCATTCCTGAAAACTAAACAGTATCAGGTGAAGGGTGTATCATAGGCCCTCTTCCCGGCTAGTTATCACATGGTGTTCTATCGTACATTACCGAACAGTCCAGCTCGAATGCGTCAGACACTATCTGGGCTTGTGCGTTTTGATCCCGTGCTCAGGCAAGGGCCATGCAGTAAATACGTAAGAGAAAACCCCTGGTGTTTGAGTAAAGTGTTTATTATGATGTGAAACCCACGGCTTGTAAGCATCTGTCTATTTGGAAGCGGACGAGAAGCTGAGCCAAGTTTCCACTGAGGCAGCTGGCGATCCATCCACGAAGGCCTTACGTAGAGACTGGTGATTCCCAGCACTGCTAGAAGAGTTTGTCTCTTTTTCTATGAGCATCAACCATCACACACACAAACACACACACAAAAACGCACACACACACACACACACACACACACACACACACACACACACACACACACACACACACACACACACACACACACACACACCCACACACACGTTACAGGCACAGAGCGAGTGAAAGGCATGCTCAAGCGATCTCTGGTTGGTAGTTATCAATAATGTCTTTAACATGAAGCATGAAGTATGGAGGAAGAAGGAAGAGAACAAAACCACTATGAAAACATTATTTTGAGATTGATATATATGTATATAAAAAAACAATGAATATTGTTTACTATATTGTAATGACATAGATACACCATATGAGGTGCATATTAACTTAAGTTAGCATTATTTCATTCTGATTTAAATTGCTGTGGTATTCTAACAAGCCAGTACCACACACTGTGTAGCAGTGGAGCATGATCTACCATAAGCTCACTCAACCACTTAAAGTCTATAGAACATCTGTATTGCATTTAGAGCAATCTAAATCATTGTGTGTCCGCTCAAGCACCCACATATCTGCATGGTTGTAGCAATAGAACACAGTGCTTTGGTCTTAAATCCACTTGCATCACAAATTAACAATTCACGTTTTGTGCAGTGAAATGTTATTTTGCAGTTCGAGTAGATAGGTAAATCAAAGGACTCAGGCAACATAAGCTAATGCCCATTGACATGTTGTAGTTAACCAATAAACAATCTAGGCTAGCCTATCAAAGTTTATCCCTTACATAAGTCCTATATAGTTTATCCTTTATAATATCCACAAACACACTTAATATTTGTATTTATACATTCATTATTATTTATTCAATTTTAGTTTATTGTATTCTATTATTATTAACAGGTACAATGCACAATAAATATAGCGCGCCAGAGACAGCAGCAACTTTACATCTGTAGTAACAGAGTTAAGTTATTACATATATAAATCTATTTTTCACTGTCGTTATTTATCATCCTTCTTACTCTCTCCAACAGGGATACAGGTCTCTCTCTCTCTCTCTCTCTCTCTCTCTCTCTCTCTCTCTCTCTCTCTCTCTCTCTCTCTCTCTCTCTCTCTCTCTCTCTCTCTCTCTCTCTCTCTCTCTCTCTCTCCCATATTAAGTTACTTTAATATAAAGTAATTTCCCTTAAAGACAAAACAAATGGAGGGCCCAGACGTTACCGTGGGGCACATTGTAAAGAGCTGGGGTTCCCTGTGCCCTGCAGTGGAGTAGCTTGATTCAGTATTTATAACCAGCAATGCTTTGAATGAAGGCACAACTGGCGCCTGGGGCCTCTATTTAGGATCACGTTGAGGAGCAAATTAGCATGCCCATGTACAACCATGCTCATTTGTTTGTTTGAGGAACAACTAGAATTGCACTGTAGGGGGAGTGAAAGTACAAAAACAAATAAACCAAAAAACATTTAGAGCCTTATCGCAAAAATTCACTTGGCTGCCATTGAAGAAGGAGCAACACGCGAGCAGTTTGAAGACGCTTTTGTTTGGGAAGTTGTTTTACTGACCTTAAAAGGGATTTCTTTGCATGGGTAAATTTAGTTTGTGCAAGCCAACATCTGCTCCTGTTATTTTGATAATAATACTTTCAACCTCTCCTCTCCTCTATGGCACCATAAGGTGTCTGTAGAAAACACAGACGTAAACATTTCCCTTTTTTTGGTTTCAGTTCCTCTGATTTGTCGAAACATTGTTTGTGTCATGGGTCAAGCTCTAGTGTGGTCCCAGTCGGTCTCTGTCACCTGTCAGAGGGAACATTCCGTTTTGGTTCATTGTTTTCTTTGTTCTCTAAGCATCTTTACTGTGGATCAACGTTTCTAAGTCTATCCCTTTGTGACCCTGAAAGATGCACCCACATAAATGTGTATGAATCCAGCAATGACAGGGTATGAATTATGGTAGTAAGCAAGATATTCCCAAATTAAGATATTTAAGCATAAGTCAAAGATTATATAAGTGCATGTGCAAGCAGCAAAACAATCCAATGAAATCATCCACTTGGTATTTTTGCTCATAGTACAGATGAATATGGTTTACAGAAAAAAATAAAAAACTACACAATTAGAAGAAAAGCTATGCCTATTTCAGGTAATTGTAAGTTATCAGTTCGAGGTTTCTTTTATCAGTGTATGTATGCAGGCGTCAAGTTAATAAGCCTCTCAAAGACACAATAATTTAATAAAATAAAATACACTTTCTGTTACGATCAACTCAGGAAAACTCCAAACGCTGACACAGATTCAAGAGTTTGAGTGAATAAGGAACAGCTTATTGTCAGAATTCTAGGGAATTAAGATGGATGACAGGAAATTCTGACTGAGGCAGAGGCAGAGGGGTAATGGGAGGCGAGGAACTGGTGCAATTTGGAGGACCAGAGTGGTTTGCCGCAGAAAATTGCTGGGAAGCCAGTGACAGAATGCTGAGCGGCAGGCAGAGAGATGAAAAGGCAGGCAGGCAGATGGGCAAGTAAAGATCCTGTGGCACAGGGAGACCAAGTGAGCAGACAGCGAAATACACACTCAAAAGATCGAATTCAAAATGAAGGTAGACGGAAACGTACGCTAACTGCAATGGTTAAAATAACTATCAAGCTATGAGGGAGCGCAGAACTGGTACGAACAACAAACCAACAAATGCATTTTCTATTTGATTGTCATTGACCTTTCAGTGTTAGCTGTAAAGATGTACTATGTCTTATAAATAAAGTGGCAGTTTCAAGAACATTGTAGATTCCTGTAGCTTCAATGTCTGGACAAAACGGCAGCAAAGTGGCAGGAATAGGAAAGAGACCACTTTGTCCGGTCCAAACAAAAGTCACAAGAGTGAGCATCAGGAGCAAAAGAGGCATAACAATACATACGACCTACAGGAACATTGGAGGCTTTGAAAAGACCAATTACAGGAAGAACCTGAACCTTTTTGTTGCAGTTTTCAATGCGTTCTATGCTCTCGACCCAGCGCAAAACTTTATTTGATGCAAGCCTTACACTGCATGGTATTTGAAATGACATAATTAATTGTGAGCTGCTGTGCAACTATGAAGCAAGTATGAAGGAGTTTTTTGGGCGTAATTGAACCGCACTTAAAAGTTACAATTTGTTCAACTAGGTGTGGGTCAGCAACGCCGTCAACGAAGATCTTTCAAAAAGTCCAACCATGACTACATCGGATTTTGACAGTGGATTTTGACAGGGTTAATTGTTGATGCAAAAATTAAAAAGTAGAAAATAAACAATTGCTCAGGAAGCCACAGGTGCTCCGAGCATTTCCCTCAACGTGCTCTGCCAAGGCATTTGAAGCGTCTGATCCTGCTGCGACTCTGTTGGACAAGTTGTTCTTAAGTTAACTGTATACAATTGAGCGCTTAGTGCATCGAGCTTTCGGCCATGGGATTGGAAAATCGAGCTTCACTGAGTACTGGTGGACCATACAGACTAAATGTTGAAAAGTACTTTCATCTACAAAATGATCAACTCCGAAGAAGCAGCATTAGAGAGGTTGTTGACGCAAGACATCAGGTCGAACGGGTCTGGTTGGGTCGGGTTGGACCGGGTCGGGTTTGGTCTGATCGGATCGGGTCGGGCCGGATCAGGCCAGGTCTCGTCGGGTCTGTTCTTGTTGGCTGTTAGTGTTGAAGCTCTATCAAAACAATCATCTATTTATTTCAATAAATTAATCACATCCTATTCCTATTGGGTTGTTATATTTTACAAGCATATTATCTACAGCAAACTTGCACTCAAAACAGTGACTTCTCAAAATAAATAAATCATCTGTTAACTCATAAATTAATCTAATGTTACATTCAAACAACATGCTTTTTAAGCAGATAAGAAACCACATATGGAGGTTATACTTCAAACATATGCTATGTAAAACATCTAGATTCTAGAGTCATTTTAATCACATCATTTCACTTCGGCCGCAACTCATCTCTAACTTTTTCCAAGGTAAAAAACAACTACTCCTAAGTGGCCGGGAAGACACCCTCTACGTCACAACAAAAACAGCATTGCTCACGTGGTTGGTCTGTTTCTGCTGTGCGAGCGCAAAATATCAAAGTCTCCACAGAAAAGCTCACACAGCAATGGTGGATGCGGTCCCTAAAGGGTAATACTTAAATTGATACACACACACACACACACACACACACACACACACACACACACACACACACACACACACACACACACACACACACACACACACACACACACACACACACAAACACACAGACACACACACAGACACACACACACACTTGCTCACAAAGTGTGACCATTACATCTTACATCCTCTATCTTTATCTGCACAGGAAACACCTCTGTAGTGGCTTGTGCAAGCACTGTTTGTGTGTGTGTGTGTGTGTGTGTGTGTGTGTTTGTGGCGGTCACAGCTGCATGAAGGAGCTGCGGTGCCTTGCCTTGGTAATTCATTCATCAGTCAGACCAAGTTCAAATACACAGACGGCAGGCTTGATGGCTATCACGCGCATTCTACAAAAGCTGCTTAGAAATTGTGGCAGGTGCAACAAAGGGTGCTGAGGGAGGGTGGGGGTCTTCTAGTGGCTGGGCCTCGGCACATAGCTGCCTTTTAGAGGACAGTCTTTCAACTTTTAACAGGGGGGTCTCTACTTGTGGGTGACTGCCGGTCTGCTTGTGGACTGCTCGTGGTCACTCCGAGGCCTCCAATGATTCGCAAGGACCCCCTCCATCTCACACCCCAAAAAGCCTTTTGACCAAGCACAACACCTTTCCAGTTTAGGATGTCTCCTTTCGTTTCCGGCCTTTTTTTGTTGTTGTATTATTGTCACTCTCCCCCCCCCCCCTCCATCCTGCGACCCTCCCCCCTCCACCTCCTCCTTGTTGCCGTTGTATCACACCTTGGCGGTGGCGTCGGCAGTAAGGTTCTCCAGGAGCGTTTTATAAAAGTCTGAGCGGAGGAAACGTGGGTAGGAGTCCCTCTCCATCAGTCCGTACACAATCTTCTGGGCGTCATCAAAGCAATACAACGTGGGAGCCTTGACGCTCCTCTTGATCTGCTCCCGGGTGTGGTGGTCGATGTTGATCTAGGAGCAGAGAGACTGTTAGCGCAATGGAAGAACAAGGCCCTTTGGAGACAATGTTTGGGGTGGAAGGGTTAGGAAATGGGAAATAAGAGAAGCTTGGACTGAAACGTGACCATATCTATTTACGAACATTGTTGTGAAAAACCTTTGGTTACGAGATTTCACCACTGTTACCTCCTTGGGAGATTCCGCTCTGATGAACTGCTCGTAGATCTTCTTGGCCCTAGAAGACATTCGGAAGGAAGACTTGATCTTTTTGTAGTCTTCGCAGGTGAGCCAAAACTCAATATTCTCGTCACTGAATTCCGATTTGAGGAAAGTTCGGAAAGTAGCCAGCCCATCTGCAGGAATTCACGCAAGGACCCAAGATGAATCGTTAAAAGAAAACTTCAAGACATTCTATATATATATATTTTATATTTTTTATAGAAATATGGGGTTCCCTTCAAAATTGGGAATTCTCACAAGTAAGTATTTAGTCCCCATAGAAACTAAACCTACATTTAGATTCCAGGAGCCTTTCCAGTGACTGTGACCATTGTTGGGTATCCTCTAAACTTAGCCTGCTGGGGGAGAATGTTGGATTAGAAAGTTGTAGAATCACGTTTGGCCTCAAAATGTAGTCCCGACAGCATGAGAATTCATGTCACCATAACCTTCTAATAAGGGATGATACTCTAGATATATAAATAAAACGGCAGATTTAGATAGGTTTCGTCAATGTTCTGAGTATGACAGTGTGTGTGTATGCATTCCATGCCAAAGCAAACATAGTGTCACTAGTTAATTTGAATCTTTACAAAATACCATAGAAGGAAATCATAGGCTCCCGCTGGCTTTTTTTTCACACAGAAATGTATGCAAAACAGTCAATAAGTCTCTTTACCTCTCGGAGCTTGACGTGTGTGAGAACATGCACTGCAGTCGGCACATAAAGTTCTTTCCACTGTGTAGAGATAAGAATTATATTAATATATATCCTTCCTGGATTTGCTGCTGTATATTTAGTTTCAAGGGAAGTATGTCGGGCATTTAGTAATTACAAAGGGGAACGCGGGGCATAGTGAGGACAGATACGATTATTTTCTTTGCACTATTTTCAGCAGGTAAGACTGAAAGTATCCGGGTTAGTTGCTGTATTTTAGGAGTATAAATCCACTGATACATTGTTCTGTTTTCTTTTGGGTGCATCCAGGTCTCCTGTTCCTTAATCAGGATTTGACAGGCCTGTTCCTATTTATCTTTAAGGACATCGTAGCCAATTTAGTTCCCAACTTTCTCAGCAACAGATAAGAAAACATGTTAAAAATGGTTAAAAGACGGATACATGTTCAAACTAACATCATTTCTGGTGGTTCTTGTCATTCAAGGGCAGGATAACACATTTCACACAGTGCACATTAGCGAACAAATGTTGCAATAATAAAGTGTGAAAAGCGTAAAAATACGAATGAAGAAATCAAACAACAGACGCGTGGCATTGACTCACATGTTACCGTTGTGCCTCCTGTCATCTCCATGTTGGTCCATGTTGAAGATGTCCGTGTCGAGTGGTCCTCCTCCCACACTTAGACTGGGCATTGTTCTCCTCCGTCCGCACTGTCCCACTTCTCCTGCTATCTGCTGCCCCTCACGCTGCAGCCGAAGAAACGCACCGCACCACACCACACCACACACCACACACACATCCAAACAAACACACTCACGGATAGGGAACCCCCTCCTCTCCCCCCGCCCACCTTACGATGACCAGCCTCTTTAAACCCAGGTCTCCCCGTCGCCAAGGGGACTGCTCTGGGTTACCTCGGTAGAAAAACCCTCCACTCTGACCTCAGAGTGGGCTAGTGAGAGGGAGAGAGAGAAGGAGAGAGACACATAGAAGAAAGAGAGAGAGAGAGAGAGAGAGAGAGAGAGAGAGAGAGAGAGAGAGAGAGAGAGAGAGAAAGCCGGTGAAGAGGAGAAAAAAGGAGGAAGAGTTTGTGCTGCCCAGATAAAAACACCAGAGGAAGCAAGCTTTACTCCTACTACACCTCCTCCTCAAGCCCCTCCACCCGCCCCCACCCTGCTTCCCTTTTCTTCTCTCTCCTTCTGCCTCCTCGGTCAGCACCAACAATAACCTATTGTCTCACTGTATATCTGCAACCCCCCCTGTCCCAACTCGCCCTCCATCTCAAGTGCCTGGTCCCCCCCCCCCCCTCCCCCATCTTCCTTCCCTTCCGTCGCAGAGCGGACCCAGCGGGCGGAGAGGCCCCTGGCGGAGCGGCGTGGCCCGGGACTGATAACGTGCTGCGCAGGGGCCGTTTATTTTTAGGGCCTGCTGCACAGATGCAAATGACAAGTAACTTTGACTGCAATAAGCAAATTCTGACCTTTTGTCAGGCCGCCTGCCATGTGTTCTTTTGGGGGAGCGAGCCACACAAGATTTGAAGGGCTGATAGTCGTCTGTGTGTGGTGTGTGTGTGTGTTTTTGTGTGTGTGTGTGTGTGTGTGTGTGTGTGTGTGTGTGTGTGTGTGTGTGTGTGTGTGTGTGTGTGTGTGTGTGTGTGTGTGTGTGTGTGTGCGTGTGCGTGTGTGCATGTGTTTGTGTGGGTGTGTGCGTGTGTTTGTAGGTCTTTCAACCATGGATGGTGTAGCTGAACTGAATGGGGAAACGGCAAATTTGATTGCAACAGTGCATAGAGGCAACAGGAAATGAGCAACATTCAGTCCAAGCCTTCATTTTTTTCAGTCATCCAAAAACACAAATGTGGAGAAATATGGGCTTGCAAGAAAATCAAGCGAACAATGCAATACCTTCTAAAGGAGTCTCCTCATATTGTTAAGAATACCCCAACGTATTTTACGTAACATTTTTATCCTTGGTAACAACCATGGGCAGACCGCGGGTGAAGCAGCCCATTGCCGGAGCTTTCTGTATTTTGCCCAAAGACGGGAAGAGGCACTGTGGCATAGCAAAAAGTCACCAAACAGTGTGAAACCAAAAAGAGAAGAGAGAGAGAGAGGTGGGAGGGGGCATTGGGAAGGGATATCCGGTTTCACAGCCTCCATGGTCATCTCTCCGCTAGCTTAAAGCAACATAGCCTATAAAAGGCTGGGGACCGGGGGGTTGAGACTCTCCTCTGGTTGTCGAGATCACGACAAAGACAACGTGTTTCTCGGATTTGCCGAGGTGGCGTCTTTGTTGTGCAACTCCAACCATTAACGCCACCGTGGCACACAGACACAGCAGCGCGCCACATACGTGACTCACTTCCCTCGCACGGGCGCCATGGTTAACCGTGCGGGGTCCTGAGAGAGACAACACAGCGACAGATTGTGCGTGAGGACGAATAGCACATACACGTCTGATGCAACGGGTTGAGGCAAGAGCTTCGCTCCACTGCGAAGAAAACATCCATGCCACAGGCAAACCTCGCCCAGACCCCCCAGGGAAATCGGAATGGTTGCGTAATAGGGATATTTTGCCTATACGTTAGTCATTATGTTGGACAGCCCCGGCTTATTGGAAATGCCATGCTGTAGTCAGTAACCAAATGTGATATTATCGTGGGTTTTATGTGTAGAGAACGCAAATGAAACGGATGTTAGGATTGAAAGAAGCATAATTTGCCTGTGCGCACTTCGTCAACAGGGATGTACAATGGGAATGGTTATGGTCGATTCCAATAGTAACTGTGGCAAATTGATATCTTAAATAGTATTGAGTAGTATTTTGTTCCTTTGTGCAATCTTTTGGGATGTGTTGTTTATCAGGAATACAAATGTGGAAATTATTCAGCTTTAGATTTTATTTAACAAAATATTCTTCCTTGCCATTTATTACACTTGATAATTGCATTAACAGGAACTAAAACATAAAATAACCACACCATATCACGGTGGGATTCATCCACTTCACAACGGCCGTATCTCGAAAATTTCAATAAGTGCATTAATATACACAATTACAAGTCCGTAAATAAACTCAAAGACTATTCACCTGGCCGTAATGTGAGTGTACCCCCATAGGTCACAGCATGGCCACGTGAGTGAAGGGTTATTGGTCACCTACCTGGACATGTAGTCAGGAGAGTGAATAGCATGTGTGTGAGATTGTAATGGAATCTAATACACACCTTGATGTCCATCACTTTAAGTAAGTGCTAAATGTTTAGACATCAGGGAAACTAAGCTGAACTGATTGGATCTGTGATGAGCTTACCAAACCGATTGATTAAATGCTCCAGTCCGACATAATTTCTACCCACTGTATGTCATCCACCACTGTCATCGACAACATTTTGCCATATCTCTATTCCCACTTTAAATAAATGAGACCTCTACTGATTACACGTGCTCCAAGCGTTTTTCCTCCTGAAATGTGATGCAGCAAGTTAGAGCTTACAGTCTGCATGGGATACAGAGTGTGTGTGTGTGTGTGTGTGTGTGTGTGTGTGTGTGTGTGTGTGTGTGTGTGTGTGTGTGTGTGTGTGTGTGTGTGTGTGTGTGTGTGTGTGTGTGTGTATGCTTTTATCTGTGTGATACAGCACAAACGATTCTCTTCAGTTCCTTCTCTGCAAAACTATGTTATACACCAAGAGAGAGTTGAAAGTAGGTCTCTGCGACAAGAGGCCGGGTTGCTCGTGGGAACATCAGAGTCCTATTCTGGGAAACACTATGACCAACTCTGGCCCTCCTTTCAAGTTCAAACATAAATAAAGTTTAATTTGTTCCTGTAACACTCAATCAATATGTGGAGGAGCTTAAGTGGTAAACTTCACCTAATTGGTGATAGCTTTAGAGCTATAGTCCAGTATTTCACTTTAATTCTGGAATTGAAATACTGTGAATGACTAAACAACTCTAGCCCAGATCCTAAACGGTAGATAACTGTACTCAACAGTAGATAATTGTACAGAACATGTTATCACCAATTACATTAATGATAATGAGGATGATAATGACGATAAGAATTATAAATCATTATTTTATTTCTGTTGAATAATAGTAACAGAACATATGTAACATAACACAAGTTAACACAATTATTGTTGTTGATTTGTTTTTTGTCTATTTTCTCCATACTTTCTCCTTTGGTGATTCTATGGCGATGGTGATGTGGTATTTTCCTAACAAGGGAACACATTGAGAGGTCCGTGGCTGCCGCTGCGCCTGGTGGCTGTGTGGCGTCTAGGCCAGGGTTCTGGGTCAAACTCTGGCTGCAGTTATTCTTAGTTCAGCCACCATGTCCATGTTAAGGCCTAACTCTCTGAAATCAGGCCATTTACAGAATCCTGTCAAGGGCATATGGAGATTGGTTTTTTCAGCTCTCTAATTTCTCTGTCACACACACGCGCACGCACGCACGCTCGCACACATATACACACACATGCACACACATCCGTAGTCACTGGCCCCCTGCTGTCATCCATGACCCTTATTAGCTGAAGACATGGAAACGTCTGACATGTGACCAAAACAGAAGGTCCTGGAAACGTGAAAGTGTGGAAATGTGTGATGGACACACACACACGCACGCACGCACGCACGCACGCACGCACGCACGCACGCACGCACGCACGCACGCACGCACGCACGCACGCACGCACGCACGCACGCACGCACGCACGCACGCACGCACGCACGCACGCACGCACGCACGCACGCACGCACGCACGCACGCACGCACGCACGCACGCACGCACGCACGCACGCACGCACGCACGCACACACACACACACACACACACACACACACACACACACACACACACACACACACACGCACGCGCACACACATACACACCTCTCACATCTTTTCTGTGTCATAGAAGAGGACAAAATTTAACATTTCAGTCATGACCTCCTGATTTATTACTAATCAACAAGAACGTTCGCACACACAGTCTTTTAAGTGGGGTTACAAATAAGTCCAGGTTTTATCGGCTACATTATACAAAAGTAATGAAGATTGAAATGAAGTAGCCCTAATCGTAACATTAACTGCTATTCCTCGTTTCTCGTTCTTTGTTTAGCAGAATTCATTGATCACCTACCCAAAATATTGACAGCTCAGGTATATTTTTTAATAACTGTCTTCAAACTCAACTTATAACAAACATCACTAATTCCATTGCTCATCTCCATCCCTATCTCCTGTATAAGTTCAGAAGTTGTGCTCTCTCACAGTACTACTTCACTTCCATCCTGACACATACTCAAGCTTTTCAGTTTTTCACCTGTCTCCCCCCTCAACCTTCCCTTCATGATCGTTCCACCCACATTTCAATGTATCATACAATAATTTATAGAATAAAAGTGGCCTTAGTGTTAGCTTTTACTTGAAGGGATAAGACATCTTAATCTTGACCTCAATCAAAGTATTCATTTTGTCACTAGGGTTTAATTTAAAATAATTTAATAAAAAATCACATTCCTTAATTCCCGTTAATCTTATCTCAACCGAAATATATGTAAACAGTAGACAGAAACTGTAATGATTTTTCCTTTATAATAATGCCCCAAATAATTTGTCGGATACACAGTTTACTGGAACTAGGTCGCCCAATCAATTCGAAGAACAAATTCCAAGAATAGAAATCCAAGAATAAATTCCAAGAATATATTCCAAGAACTTTAAATAATATTCCCCATATCTGGCCATATTTCAGTCATATTTCCCACACACCATTGCTCAGCCTGGAGGGGTTAGATGTACCACACGGTGCTGGTCTTTTGACTCAGACCGTTACAGGCACCAGAGCGAAGGAAGCGGGGCCAGGTGTCCCTCTCCATCAGCAGGTAGATGTTTCTCTGGGCCTCGGCGAAGCACCAGGCCGGGGGCCGCTGCTCTGCCAGGAGGCCCTGGATCTTCTCCCTGGTCAAGTGGTCCACGTTAACCTGAAAGATTTAGACAAATAAAATAAAAAGTTTCATGGATGACTCAAGCAGGACTTTCTTTGACATATGATTACGAACATGCAGACACGCACACACACACTCCCATCTCTCTTGTTCTCTTTCTCCCTCACAGAAGACAAGCTGCTACCAAGTATGCAGTCGGTGGAGTTGATGCGTCCCACATGCGTTACACAGTTATACTCGTGGCAGGTTGCCGGTTCTCCCCCCCTACCCCCCTACTGACCTCTCTCCGTGCGTTGGGGTGAAGGAACTCCTGGTAGATGTGTTCTGCCTTCCAGCCGCGTTCCCCTGAGGAGCTGGTATCCCTGAAGGCCTCACAGGCCAGCCAGAAGTCCAAGTTCTCCTCACTGAACTCCGAGCGCAGGAAGGCACGGAAGGCAGCCAGCTGTTCTGTAGTGGGTGGGTTGCAAGTTATTTGTTGTTTATTCTGTGAGGAAACTAGGTTCAATAACAGCGTTTGAGCAGAAGATAATGAAGTAGAATAGTTTAGATAATTTCAAGTGCATCTTCTGTTTTCTACTTTAAATCTATTCCGTAGTTGCCATATTGTTGTGAGCGTTTCCAGAATGCCCCTGAGTTAATCAATACAAACACTCACACTGTTATGAGCACCATGTTCATGAACGATCACTTACTCTGATCTCTTAACATTGCCTCCAAGCTGGAATCGAGTATGCTGTCCTCTCGGGAGCTGTCACCAGGAGACATATATATTACATATATAGTATACATGTATATTATACTAATACCAGCCTGTTTGTATATTTATGTATTCATATATATATATATATATATAGAGAGAGAGAGAGAGAGAGAGAGAGAGAGAGAGAGAGAGAGAGAGAGAGAGAGAGAGAGAGAGAGAGAGAGAGAGAGAAAGCTTTCCTTTTCTCGTGGAGCCTACCTGAGTGTTGAGGGACTGGCCTTTGCCTGTGTGTCTCTCACCACAACACACTTAACATCTCTCCTTCGCTTCCTTGGACTCAGAAGGATATCCATCCTAGGAAACCAAAAGAACAAATCTTAGGATGCTTCAAAGGGTAGAATATATCAAAATTATTTATATACATCGGTATACTGTGTATCTATCTATATACAGATAGATATAGGCAGTATACATATACACATACATGTACAAAGACCGACTGACAGAGACAGAAAGACAGACAGGCAGCCTTATATTAACATAGAGAGACAGACAGACAGACGGACGGACAGACGGACAGACGGACAGACGGACAGACAGACAGACAGACAGACAGACAGACAGACAGACAGACAGACAGACAGACAGACAGACAGACATATAAAAAGACTGACAGACAGACAGGCAGACAGACAGACAGACATATAAAAAGACTGACAGCTGGAGAGACAGAAAGATAAACAGACATTCAAACAGACAGCCAGACATAGGAACCTGATCAAGTGAACTTTGACCTTAAAAAATGTGACAATGTAACACGACATTTTATAATAACAGGTGATGTTATGACGTTTTACACCTTTGAAGGTGTGCCGATATCATCTGGTAAGCGTATGCTAAATGCATGGTACAACTGTATGATCCTGAACTAACACATCCACCTACCGTCTGGGATGCTTTGCATTCTGAATGAAATCCTTAAACTCGTAAATCCGGATCTTTGAAAAGGAAAGTTTTGGCATCTCTACATGGCCAGTGATATCCTATGCTGTTGGACCGATATATTGTGTGCGAAACTGTCCGAACACACCTAGGTAACCCGTTTCTTTAGCGAGCCTGGCAGGAAAGGTGTGCATTCAATGACGCGGGTGGGACCTGTCAGCACATGTCAGGGGCTAGCATGGTGGCTGACTGCACATTTGACTCACTGTCTAAACATGCAGCTAGGACTTTTGTTTTTACACTGTCGGATGGCCTGAAGGGAATTATTGGTCAACCTAGCGTATTAATACGTCAAATGTGGGATTCAAGTACAAAATAAAATACAGAAAAGATGGGACATACAGTCAACCAAGGCGATAGGCTTCCTTACTGTACATTAGTTCTTTTTTTTAATGTTTTTCTTCATCATGACCATCATTGCTATGCTGATGACACGCATGTATCGCTATCACCAAATGACTATCGGCCCATAGATCTGCTGTGCCAGTGCTTTGAGCAAGTGAAAGACTGGATGTGCCGAAATTTCCTTCGGCTAAATGAGGATCAAACAGAGATAATTGTATTTGGTGCTAAAACGGAAAGGCTTAAAGTAACCCAACACCTTCACTCTCTGTCCTTGAAAACCTCAATCAAAGCCAGAAATCTAGGGGTTATCATGGATTCTGATTTACATTTCGAAAGTCACATCAAATCAGTTACAAAATCTGCATATTATCACCTTAAAAATGTAGCAAGACTTAGAGGGCTCATGTCCACCGAAGACTTACAAAAACTTGTACATGCCTTTATCACTAGTAAGCTTGATTACTGCAATGGTCTCCTTACAGGTCTCCCAAAACAAACTCTAAGGAAGCTTCAGCTTGTTCAGAATGCTGCTGCTAGAGTTTTAACAAAGACCAAAAAATTTGAACATATTACACCAATTCTTAAATCGTTACATTAAATCGTTGCATCCTGTAGGTCAGAGAATTGATTTTAAAATCATGTTGCTAACCTACAAATCCCTACATGGTTTAGGCCCAAAATATTTAACTGATATGCTTCCACTACATAAGCCTTCTAGAACACTAAGATCTTCTGAGACCAATCTGTTAATTATCCCGAGTAAACACGAAACATGGGAAAGCAGGATTTAGTTACTATGCAACAAATAGCTGGAATAAACTCCCTGAGGATTTAAGACTTGCCCCAACTCTGAGCACCTTTAAAACAAGATTGAAGACTTTTATGTTTGCTTTAGCTTTCTGCTAAATCTTAAATACTTTACCTTTATTTTTTGCTAAAATGCCTTTTTAACTTTCCCTTTATTTTCTATTTTTACCAGAAAAATGCATGATCTGATACCAGAGAGAATGGTTGTATAAGGGTTAGAGGCCTGAGTTTGTTTGTATAAGGGTTAGAGTCCTGAGTTTGTATTTGTATAAGGGTTAGAGTCCTGAGTTTGTTTGTGTAAGGGTTAGAGTCCTGAGTTTGTAAGGGTTAGAGTCCTGAGTTTGTATAAGGGTTAGAGTCCTGAGTTTTGTTGAATAAGGCCTTTGGTCTGGGCTAGAGTCCTAGAAGCTGGGTTAGAGTCCTAGAATATTGTATAAGGGTTAGAGTCCTGAGTTTTGTTGAATAAGGCCTTTGGTCTGGGCTAGAGTCCTAGAAGCTGGGTTAGAGTCCTAGAATATGGTCCTTTAGGTCGGGTTGTAGTCCCGACTTGGGTTCCAGAGAGACTGTTGATCTGATCTTAAATACATTGCACTTTCAATTTTACTTACTAAAAAGCCTTTTTAACTTTCAATTTAATTTTCTCTTAAATACATTGCACTTTCTATTTTACTCATTACTTGCATATGTTTTCTTTTACTTATCTATTATTTTATTTTATTGTATGACAATGTTTATATGTGAAGCACTTTGAGTCTGCCTTGTGTATGAAAAGTGCTATATAAATAAAGTTGCCTTGCCTTGCCTTGATATCCTGTCAAATTTTTGTATGACGCACACAACTTTCAAAATTTGATGATTGTTACGTGTTGTGTGGCAATATTCAAAGTAAAGCAGACAAAGGAGCGAGATACAAAGAGCTTAAAGAGAGATGGAGAGAGACATACAGAGAAGCTGTTGAGGAAGCTGGATAATTTCCTCTGTCGTTCATAACTATGCAGCTGCTATATTTACAATAGGGGTAGTTGTAATGTGATAAAAACAACAACATATAGAATAGAATAGAATAGAAAGCTTTATTGTCATTGTACAAGTACAACAAAATTCAATGAGCAGCTCCATACATGCACACATATAATCGAATATAAATATATAATAATTACAAAAGCAATATATAATATAAATAAATAAAATAAATAAATAAATTAAAATACACAGTAAAACTTAAATACACCTTAAAGACTACCAACAGACAAAAAAAACATCAGTGCAGAACTGAGTTCAGTATGGTGACAGCTTTAGGAAAGAAGCTGTTCCTTAGTCTATTTGTTCTGGCATATATGGACCTGAAGCGCCTGCCAGAGGGCAACAGGTTGAAGAGATGGTAGCCGTGGTGGGTGGTGTCCTTCAGGATGCCTCTAGCCCTGCTGAGACAGCGGGAGCCGTAGATGGTGCTTAAGGAAGGCAGAGGGCAGCCAATGATTTTTTGCGCAACGTTTGCCACCCTCTGCAGTCTCTTCCTGTCGGCCTCCGTGCAGCTGGAGTGCCACACTGACACAGCGTAGGTCAGCAGGCTCTCGATGGTGGAACGGTAGAAGGTCACCAGCAGCTGTGCGGTTAGATGCTCCCTCCTGAGCATCTAAATAAAACAACTAACACCTTAATAAAACAGCCCATGTTAAGCCCATATGTGATTAGTTGAATACTTGGCAATTATGCTATTATGGGGTTATTGCAGTATATAGTTATTGTAGTATAATAGTTTGGGGTCATGGCAGTATGGGGTTATGGTAGTATGATAGCATGGGGTTAAGGCAGCATGAATTTATGGTGTTATGGTAGTATGGGGTTATGCTAGTATTGGGTTATGGTAGTATTGGGTTATGGTATTATGGGGTTATGCTAGTATGGGGTTATAGTACAATCATAGTATGGGTTTATGGTAGAATGGGGTTATGGTACTATGGGGTTATAGTAGCATGGGGTTATGTAGTATGGAGTTATAGTAATATGATAGTATAGGGTCATGGTAGTATGGGGTAATGGTAGTATTGAGTTATGCTAGTATGGGGTTAAGGTAGCAGTGGGTTATAGTAGTATGGGGTTATGGTAGTATGGTAGTATGGAGTAATGCTAATATGTGGTTATGGTAGTATTGGGTTATGGTAGTATGGAGTTATAGTAGTATGGGGTTATGCTAGTATGGGGTTATGGTAGCATGGGGTTATAGTAGTATCATAGTATGGGGTGATGGCAGTATGGGGTTATGGTAGTTAGGTAGTATGGTGTTATGGTAGTACGGGGTTATGCTAGTATGGGGCTCTGCTAGTATGGGGTTAGCAGAGCTAGAAATATACTTTTTACTTGCATAATCTTCAGTCAGTGATTGTGTCTGATCTTTAGTTTTATAGTTATTAGGATTTGATCGGCTCGCTCGCATGTTTCAACGACGTCAGGTTGCTTTCGCTAAACTAGCAGCTCACGTGCTTCCTGCGTTTGTGTTATTAAACTGTTACTTTATGTAACTTTTAATGATATCATCTTGTTAGAAACACATATATCTGAGGGCCAACCCAGTCGCCAAAAGCATACGTTGACAGTGTACTCTTCGTGAACATTGGATTACGTCGCATTTCAACATAAAATAGCGTGTTATACACACACACACACACGCACGCACACGCACAGACACACACACACAAGCACACACAAGCACACACACGCACTCACAGACACACAGACACAGACACAGACACACACACACACACACACACACACACACACACACACACACACACACACACACACACACACACACACACACACACACGCACACACTCACACGGTGCATTTCGCTGCTAAAACAACAACAAAAAAATATTCCCTCAAATATTATTACTTTCAAAACGTTGGCCAAAATGGCCAATAATATCATTTTTTATTTGGGATGCTTCTAGGACATTTTGGGTGGATTTTGAACGGTATGTGGGGGGCACGTTTTTTGCAGGACCTGGCAACCCTGCGCTGTTGCCAGAGATCTGGATCCACCCCGGCGTGGTGCCGTCTCCTTTTGACCTTTTGACCCCAGACTTCTGGGGGAATAGCTGAATCAATTCATTAGTCAATGAGCCTGGACTTTCATAATCTTCGCTCTGTGAATGTAAAGGATGTTTGGTCGGATGTTACGACGAAGAATCATAATGTGAATGGGAATATTCTATAAATCTCTTGATATCATCTTTCGTCTCAACACTTCTGCTGCAGCCACTTAAAGAACCTTAAAATATGAATCAATCCATTAGAAGTATGAACATATCTTCCCGGTGGTGCAACAGAGCAAACAAGGTGTCCTTTGACATCTACGTTTCGAGACGATTGCAACAGTGCCACACATGATCATATTTGAATATGTTTCGGGGTAGTAATTAGCTGTCGATTTTGGAGGCCTTTATCAATAATGACCAGCTATAGATTTGCTTCCCGATGGAGATTTTTGACAAATTACATGTTAATTAGCTTCTACACGTTAAGCTGAGTCCAATGAGATCAAGCTCGGCCTCTTGCTACACCGGGATCATGTCCTAGACCTAGGTGTACCATGTAAAATACATGTTACCATTAGCTGTGATGCAATGACACCAAGAACGAGTGTCGTTCTTGGTGTCATTGGACTCAGCTCAACGTGTAGATGCTAAATAACATGTCATTTGTGACAAATCTTTATCGGGAAGCAAATCAATAGCTGCTCAGTATTGATTAAGGCCTCCAATTTCGACAGCTAATTACTACCATTAAACATGTTCGAATATGCTCATGTGTGGCACCGTTGCAATCTCCTGGAAGCGTAGATGTTGAAGGACACCTTGTTCGTCCTCTTACGCCACCGGGAAGATATTTACATGCTTCTGATTGACTAATGAATTGATTCAGCTATTCCCCCAGAAGTCTGGGGTCAAAAGGTCAAAAGGAGACGGCACCACGCCGGGGTGGATCCAGATCTCGGGCAACAGCGCAGGGTTGCCAGGTCCAGCAAAAAACGTGCCCCCCACATACCGTTCAAAATCCACCCAAAATGTCCTATAAGCATCCCAAATAAAAAATGATATTATTGGCCATTTTTGCCAACGTTTTGAAAGTAATAATATTTGAGGGAATATTTTTTTGTTGTTGTTTTAGCAGCAAAATGCACCGTGTGCGTGTGTGCGTGTGTGTGTGTGTGTGTCTGTGTCTGTTTGTCTGTGCGTGCGTGTGTGTGCTTGTGTGTGTGTGTCTGTGCGTGTGCGTGCGTGTGTGTGTGTGTGTATAACACGCTATTTTATGTTGAAATGCGACGTAATCCAGTGTTCACGAAAAGTACACTGTCAACGTATGCTTTTGGCGACTGGGTTGGCTCTCAGATATACGTGTTTCTAACAAGATGATATCATTAAAAGTTACATAAAGTAACAGTTTAATAACACAAACGCAGGAAGCACGTGAGCTGCTAGTTTAGCGAAAGCAACCTGACGTCGTTGAAACATGCGAGCGAGCCGATCAAATCCTAATAACTATAAAACTAAAGATCAGACACAATCACTGACTGAAGATTATGCAAGTAAAAAGTATATTTCTCGCTAGAAATGTTATTAGAAACACGTTTAACGGTGAATCGGTCCTAAAATATTGCATTTCCCATTCAGATAATACAGATTAATAAAGATCATACACATTCACTGACTGAAGATTATGCAAGGAAAATGTACATTTCTCGCCAGAAAAGTCATTAGAATCGCGTTTAATGGTGTATCTGTCCTAAAATATTGCATTTCCCATTCAGATAATAAAGATTAATAAAGATCATACACATTCACTGACTGAAGTTTATGTAAGGAAAATGTACATTTCTCGCTAGAAATGTCATTAGAAACGCGTTTAATGGTGATGTGTCCTAAAATATTGCATTTCCCATTCAGATAATAAAGATTAATATAAGCTACGCCGTGTTCCGGAGCCGCGGGGGATTCTGGGAGTTGGGGTTCTCAGTTGACAAATGGGGCTTTTGTTAACTTGTTTTGTTGTTAGGATTAAGTGGGGTTAATGGGTTCGGGATGTTGTGTGGTTGTGTGTTGTTCTATTAACATTGTTTATGTGTTCATTATTGTCGACACCGTCACCGAGAGTGACGTGACCATCGTTTCATGCAGCTGCCTCAATCATGGACATATTAAAGAAAGACAGCGGACTAATAAATGGCTGCCCATTCATTCCTATGAAAACTGTTCAATGGCGCAGGGCAACATCAAGGAGAGATTTGCTTCCGCATCATGGAGGTCTGAAACCACTCCCTAGTGCATGCGTGGACCTATTAAAGAAGAGTGCATGATGTGCCGCCGGATGTAGAAATATTCTCGTTTTCTAGCATTGTTAGAATTGTAGCATCATAAGCAATGGGTCTAATGGTCTGAGCGAGCACAGTAGCATTGTTTAACGACCATGGAAGTATAAGTTACTAACCCCCCCCCGATGATTCTCTATATATGATCTTTAAATTACACTCCTCCTGCCATCTGGGCAACAATTATTATTTGACAATAATAAAAATATATAGTAGGCTATTTATATTATTATCTCAGATTAGTTTGTCCATTTTTGACCTTGTATATGCATTTTCATTTTTGTATTAAAAAAAAAATCTTAATTACCACTCGTTTTTTAATATACTTTTTCTGTTTCTTCTGGAACATGTTGGGGCAATAAATCAGACAGATAGATGGTGCATCAGGTTTAAAAAACAAGTAATACTGAAACTGAAAAAATACAGAGGAAATCAAGCCTACTATGTAAGTACGATTAAAGATGTTTAGGTAGTATAACTAATAACTGTAAATGGCAGGTGTACATTGCTTTTGATGGAGCCATAATGTTATATTAATAATAATAATAAAATGCATTTTATTTATGGGCAGTGGGCACCTTTCAGGCCACTTAAGGACACCTTACATGTATAATTAATAAAATATTTAAAACACTTGCACAACATCAACACATAAATACAAATACAAACCAATAAAAACAATAGACTGAAATACTAAGAATTACATAGAATATTTTTGAATGAATCAATAATCAATAATTGGTGAATCGTAATGATCGCAAGCAGAGGAACGTCAGAGTTATTTAGTCTACGCGTCCAACAGCTGAACCAGTCTACAAATCCCTCGGCGACTTTAAGTGATAAAAAATAAAAACATCAACGTCATTCATGTTCAACCTCGGACACGAGAAGTTAACTTTAACAGATCTAATAGGTAACTTTAATCTTTAATAGGTCAATGGCTCTGAGCCCTCTCGGATGCCGGGCCAAAACAGGGACCTATTAAAGAAACAACATTTGTTTCACTACGACTCCTTTCGGCTGCCCACGGCTACTAAAACGCGTTTTGAAAAGAGAAAACTTACATTTTATTAGTACATGGTATAAAGATAATTATGAGCCTTTGATTGATATCCAGAGATTGTTTGCGGGGACACATTCCTGTTCTCCACTTGTATTGGAGTGAACGGCGACATCTACTTCCAGGCTTGGCCGCTGAGCACTGGTGGATTGCGAAAGTATGCACTGTTCCTGGGAGCATGTGGTGCTTTTTATTATCCATCCGTCTCGGAGGTCAGAGGACGCTGCTTGGCAACACGCATGAACACGCCCCTTTTCCTCGGACAGCGAATTTGCTTGCTCGGTTGAACTCAGAGGAGACCGACCAAGGATTCCGAGATAGAATTCAAGATGGCTGCGCCGAGTGTGACTTGTGTGTTTGTGAACTGTTTTCATTGTGTTTGGACCGCTTTGGTGGTTTAAATGGCAATTTCAATCACTCGTATTACTGCAATACCTTACTGTGTCCGTACCTCTGCCTATGGCCTATACAAATTTTGGAGCGCCTGATACTCTGCCAATGCTACCGCGACAACCGCCTTCCGGGTGGCGTCCATGTTTTTCTCCAACGACTGAGGCCTGAGTCAGCTCGCAGAGAATACAAAAACGCACCATTGGTATACAGACATGCAAACGGCGCGCTTTTTGGCGCGAGTCGCTGTTTTATCATACATTTTGGGGACCTGTGTGGTTCGTGCAGAGAATGGGGGGGGCGTCGATCGGTGCGCACATACAGTACAGATGTCAATTTTCCGTAATCTGACTGACTGAGACCCCCCGTGCCTTCGAAGTAAAGAAAAGTGATTCCGGAAATGATTTTGTTAGGGGACCAATCAAAGCCCTTGCCGTCGCGTCAAAATATTGGATGCGCATGCGCACGGTAGAGCTTAGATCGGGCTCAGAAAATCAAGCCCGACCCCGAGCCTGTGCACGTTCTGTCCGAGCCCGGCCCGACCCAACACCTTAACTGTAATTATGAGCCCTAGCCCGATTTCAACCCGACATTTATTTTAACACATATGTAACTTTGTACATATTTGTTACTAGGCCTACTCAGCTAAATATATATGTAAGGGATAATGTATAGAACGCCGGTCATTATCGGGAAAATAAGCCCCGACAGGGCGAACAGTACACCGACGCGCAGCGAAGGTGTCTTGCTTCGCCCTGAAGGGGCTTTATTTTCGAAAATGACCGGCGACGTTGTATACATGATCCCGCTTATAACACGGCTACTTGCCAAAACTAAAAAAAATACTTTACATGGTGCGCCTTTTTACAATTTATTCATTACCAGCATTCATTCATAATTTTTTCATAATGTCTTGTTTTTAAAAGATTTATGATGACTTCATGCTCTGTAAGGTGACCTTGGGTGCCTTGAAAGGCGCCTCTAAATTAAATGTATTATTATTGTTATTCGTAGTGTTGATCAGCAGATCAATAATAAATTGTCCGCAAAGACGGTGACGTCGCTTAGCAACAGAAGACACTGGGGTTAACAAGTCACCGGACTAGCTACCAAAGTGAACGGAGTGTTCCACGGCATTGAGAAGACCTGTGTAATAAAGGCCTATAATATTTCTGTTTATGGCATAGATTTGTCCTCAGATTAGCCCAATAAACCAATGATAAAAATAAAAATAAAAACGCTTGATCAAAGGCCCGGCCCGACCCGGCCCGAGGTTAGTGGTGGGAAATATCGGAGAAGGATGCACTTATTGTGCAGCAGGACGCAGGGTGCAAGTGCAGTTGGAGGTGGTCATGGCTAAAATTACGACTCCACGACTGAGGTGAATACAGTGAAGCATAACTTTCCACTGTCTGACTTTTTCAAAAAAATTGAGAAAAAAGGATGTGCTAAATGCACACACTGCATTAAAGAAATTATTTATGCCAGCAGGGGTGTACATGCCCTGTATGCACACTGTAAGGCAGACATTCATCGGAGGAAAGTGACAACAACAATAACTACACAAAGTGTTGCACAGCTTCTCCGAAACCCTCTTCCAGAAACCCCCTAAGCAGCAGATAAGATCAGGGACAGTGCCAGGCCTATACTGCCAGTACCTACCTGTGATCGCATATCCAATGCAGAGGTGTGTGTTTGTGTGTGTGTGAAAATAAATTAACTTAGTTTAAAAAGGCACTTTAACTGAGTAACTAATATATTTTTTTATCTTTCTAGGCATATAGCATATAGCATAGGCCTTCTCATGATAATAGGATATCATGCCGTCATATTTTTTCCGACTTCGGGTAGCTCTCTCTTTTTTTGTCATACATGTGTTTGCATCCCTGGGTATAGTCCAGCCCAGTTCCGAGGTCGCGTTTCCACCGCCGACAGTACCATTGTAGTAGGCCGGATGTCGATCGCCGCGGCAGCTACGTAAACATCGTGACATCATAGCAGCGCGACATAGTATAGCCTGCGCAGTAAAAACAATAAATAAAATAAAAACAATAAAAACTCCTCCGTCAAGCTCCCTCTGCACGTCTTCCTCCACAAGAATGCAGAGGAACGTCTCCACCTACTTGTTTGCCCAAGTTAAAGTTTTGCGCGACATGTCCATTGTCCAGAATAATACCTTGTGGGGACTGTTGCTCCCTTTGCACCCTTTCAGGCGTCTCAGTACCCCAACGGAGGAGTACTGCGGGACGAGGAGTTGGGTCTGTCTGCGTCCTGCAAGATGGAGGCGTAACTTGTAGTAGGAGGCGTAACTTGTAGTCGGAGGAGGCGTAACTTGCACTAGGAGGCGTAACATGTAGTCGGAGGCGTAACTTGTAGTCGGAGGCGTGTCTAGTACTTTTTTAAATCGCGGAAGTGATCTGTACGTAGCAGTGGTGCGCAGGCACATAAATGACCGCAACTCGGACCTCAAATATTAGGCCTTAAATTTACTTACCGTCATGAATATCGGAAACTCCGACTTCAATGAAGATCTCGTGTGAACCGTGATTTACAACGCTTTTTGTTTACCGCGAAAATAGAAAGATCTCGCGTGGACCGCGATTTAGAAAATAACAAGTTACGCCTCCTAGTACAAGTTACGCCTCCTACTACAAGTTACGCCTCCGTCTTGCAGGACGCAGACAGATACTATTGGAGTTGAGTGCGAGACGAGTACGGCTCAGTCCGGGTAACGCCCACCTTTGGCAGGTGGAAACACGACCGTGCCGCACCTTTGCGAACCGAACCGCACCCACCGGTGGAAACGCGCCAATCGACTACAATCAACGTCCGGCAATGAATGCAATCATGTAAACAGAAAGGGAATCCACTCATTAATGATGCTGGAGATCGGCATAGAGAGGACTTGTTCAGCCTTACGCCTTCCTTCCAGTTTGGCAAGAGTCTCGCTAATAGAGAACACTCTATTGTAGAAGTTTTAGGTCAAAATATCTATACATTTTGTTTGGTAGAGGGACACTCTTGCCGCTTTTCCACCGCACATGTAGCTCGACTCGACACGACACGACTCGACACGACTCGACACGGTAGCAGCGCGGGTGCTTTTCCACCGCAAATAGTACCTCCGGGACGTGGGCGGGGTCGTCTGCGCGAAAGGGCCGTGACGTATTTTTGTACGCGACGCAAACAACACCTACGTAACCCACACATGGACAGAACCCACATAACAACAATGGAGAACATCGATGCGATGGTATTCGTGTTCGTATTATTAGCTGGCATGTTGAAGAAGTGGAATATGTTGGCTGCGGCGCTACTATGGCTGTTCTATCGTTACCAGCATGGTTGCCATGTCGCTCTCGTGACTTCGTCACACTCTCTGGCCAATCAGTGGCCTGCCGTCTGCCGACGTCACATTTTAGCATCGGCTCAGCCGCTTGGAACCTAGAGCGAGGCGGTACTAGAAAAAGCAGCCACTTGAGGTACTAGATCGCGGTGGAAACGCAAAAAAGGCGAGCTGAGTCGAGTCGAGTCGAGTCGTGTCGAGCTGGTACCATGCAGTGGAAAAGCGGCATCTGTTTACTGCAAACCACACTCGCTCCCATGCAGAATTCTTGGGTTTAGAAGGGAGCACGGCAGAGAGTGATTTTCAAGTAAATAAATGTCAATATCTTTCGCCGACTGACACAATGGTAAATGTAAATGGACTGCATTTATATAGCGATTTTTCTAACCATTGGCCACCCAAAGCGCTTTACAATATTGCCTCACATTCACCATTCACGCACACACCGACGGCAGAGTCAACCATGCAAGGCGACAGCCAGCTCGTCGGGAGCTAACAGTCAGGGTTGGTGCCTTGCTCAAGGACACCTCGACACTCAGCTAGGAGGAGCCGGGGAACGAACCAACAACCTTCAGGTTACCAGCCAACCCGCTCTACCTCCTGAGCTACTGCCGCCCCAACATTGGTGATTATGGCCCACTGATGTAAGCCCTTGCATCTGCAGTATTATAAATGTTACGAACTAGGTGTCCCTGTCAACATTGTTTGATCCGTGGGGGGAAGCAAAATGTCTGGTTAAAAAGAGTTTTCTTTACTTTCTTTACTTTGCAAAAGGCAAAGTCGGGAGAACAAGACGAAATCAAAAACCAGGAACAGTAAATAAAGTAGGAAACACACTTACTAAATACACTAGAAGGGAAGAGGTCATGAGGGACAGGGGAAAACAATCAACATCAAATACTAACAATTACTACTACTACTAACGATTTTGAAAAAAAATAAAACATTTCTTGCTATATATGTTTTTCAACAGAGAATAAAAGGAATGTGCTATTTTTGTTTTTTGCTACTTGACGTATTGCTGGTTTCTTCAACCAGCCGATCGGGCTCTAGACCCGGGAAACATTCAGGTTGCGGTTTGTTTAGGTTAGAGAACAGGCTGGACAGTGGGGTTTTCATATCCAGGGCTATATGTCTGACCTCACAGTAAATAACAGGATTTTTTGAGTGCGAGACGTACTCGTCTCGCACTCAACTCCAATAGTATCTGTCTGCGTCCTGCAAGACGGAGGCGTAACTTGTAGTAGGAGGCGTAACTTGTACTAGGAGGCGTAACTTGTTATTTTCTAAATCGCGGTCTTCATCTCTCTTCACGTCATGTTTTTAACGTACTGACTCATACACCGGCGATGGAATTGCTAACTAAGAGTCATTCATTTCTACATGCCCAAGTAAACTGATGTCAATGTTCATCAGACCCCTGATATGACTAGACACATTCACAGAGTAGATGGTAAAACATGAATGTTTATTAATCTATTCATATTTTTACACATTGATGCATTGACATTGATACATGACACACCTTTATGCTGTTCTGAATGTTTCATTGTTATAATGATACCTTTGTGCATACCTGAGAAAATCAATGCACTTGGCATTGCTTTTCTCATAGATCAGGTTTTCATTCCTTTCTTCATTAATTCATATAAAACAATAGGGTGTGGTAATAATGATGTGATTCCCAGATTAAAGCACAGTAATCCAACACGTGACAGGTCGCTGTGCTGAAAGCATGCAGGAAGAGAAGAACGGACGTCAAGAAAGTAGCGAATCTAATTAGAGACAAATGGGTCAACACGTGTCACTCACATGCTCTGGTCCAAAAATGTAATCTATGATGTGTTATAAAAAGAAGCTTGTGTTATTTATAAATATATGTAATTCATGCTTTATAACATAAATTCCCCCCAAATATGGGACTATTTAACATGCTGTGTTGTTGTTGTAGGTGCTTGTATTATTAGCATATAAGGTTCGTTTCCTCCTTTGGGAATTATTGAACCGTGAGCATTCACAAGTAAGGTATTCACGTACAGCCACACAAACCAGACATGCAGAACAAAAATACAAAGACACACACACAAGCACAAAAGAAAAAGTCCATGACATAAATCAATTGTGTCAATGTCGTTTTTTATGATGACTTGTTTACAGCACAACAAGAGCACAGAACATAGCTTTCATAGCAGTAAGGGAATATTATGTGCCAACATGCCATGTGTGTTTCATTAACTGATGGACAGCGTGTAAGTTAAAAGTCTAAGTGGTTGCCTTAAAGTAAGTCTAAGTGGTTGCCAGGCGTGAGTTTGTTTAACACTTCCTCTAAGGTATCTGATAATTTACACTGTATTCGACGCAGGGCTTCAAACGTCTTTCGCTTTAGTTTGCATTAATAGATGACTGGCTAGCACTTTGAAATAACTCCCAGCACTGCGGTTTATTATAGTGTAATTAGCCCTGGGAATTAGGGGGGAGAGAGAGAGAGAGAGAGAGAGAGAGAGAGAGAGAGAGAGAGAGAGAGAGAGAGAGAGAGAGAGAGAGAGAGAGAGAGAGACCCTTAATGCTAATAATACAATCACATTATGTCAAACATCTGGTTATCTAGAAGTTTGACCTAGGCGCTGAACTATTGACTGGCACATTGTAGACAGTGACAATCAGGAAGGATAAATTCTTGTCCCTTTTCTCTTTGTATATATTTCATAATATTAGGTGTCAAACACTTCAACACACACATAAAAAAACAAGTTCAAGATAATTTGGTTTTCCGGACGCGTCATCTTGGTTAACAAGCTAAACATGTTCTGGGCTGTCGAGGAAGTACCCTGTTTACTTGGAGGAACAATGAAGACTTTTTTTAATTTTGACTGTCTGGTCTCTAAAGTCTGAATTTCACAGATAAAGTCGGTCAAGGCTACTTCATAGCCAGCAGCTAGCAACTAGAATCTATAGTGATCACATGGGTTTGATCAATAGTTGTGTTTTGGTGCCATTAGCTGTCAATGCCCTTAATTATTAGTTTCTTAAGGTAAACAATGAGCTACACACATTTATCTGTATACAAGACAAGTATGTTATAGTTATGTTAAGTATTTATGTAATCCATTACTTTCTTAAATCTGCTTCAAAATATCACTTGAATAAAAACAAAACAAGTATCACTAATACATCTGTATAATAATAGTATTAGCATAAGAACCCCATAGACTCTAGAGTTTATAACATTTCTGATGGAAAAATTATTTTCTGTCAATTGATGATTGCGCAATGGTGTTTCACCCTAAAGGTCATTTGGAATTTTTTCATAGTAGCAATACCTCTGTTGCACGATATATCTTACAGAACGGCATGTCCCCACCCACAGTATTTCCTCTCAATACAAGCAATATCCTTATTTCAACCATTCATCCTGTACAGGCTGTCCATTCAATTTTCGGACCGGAACAAAAATTGTGACATTCAGTTTTACTTAATGTTGAACACTACTGAAATGTTACACGAGATGAAAGCCCCTGCCTAAAAGGAATGATTCTCAAAGTAACAAAGTGGCCTTTTGAAGTTGTCCCTTTCTTGGGTATAATTATTTTCCGGTCCCAGTCTTTATATGCCCTGGATTACACATATGTTGTTTGTGGATTTAAATTATAATTTGTCATGCAAAGAAAACAAAAAAAATTCGCGAAGAAGTTTGATAATGTTAGGTTTGGTGTGAGGCCGCATTTTCAAACTACAGCCCCTCGCTGCTATCGACGCGAATGATATACGTCACCACCACTCTGGTACAGACTCTCTGTGCTCCACTTCACCGCTTTTTTCCAAGGGGAGGATAACAGCAATGAAAGAGGTGAAAATCATTATAAGTCGGGGCATGTGTAGATTTTCAGTTATGCCAATGGGGAGATTGTTGGTCTTGTCCACGCCAGTTGCAGGGAGCGTGACGTCACATACATCTTTCTCATTGTGTTTTCGAAACTGCATTTAACTGAACAATTGCACAATAAACCATCAAACTCTTTGCGTGAAAAATTATTATTTGGACCCACACAAAACACATGTGTAATCCAAGGCATTTAATGACTGGGATCAGAAAATAATACATTTCTTTCCATTGACTCTCATTCTAATATTCCTCGCCCAGAGGTCCCATGAGGGGTCTTCCGGAAGGGGCGTACTTACGAGCTCTATACTGACAATGATACATTGGAAGGGGATCTGTCTGTCTGAAATGATGTGCGTGTGTGTGTGTGTAGGAGTGGGAGTTCGTGTGCCTTTTTCTGTCTGCATGTGCACATTTGTCAGCAGCTCCTCCTCAAAAAAACTGTGGAAGTGAAAATTGTGAGGCCTGAGAATGATGACTGACAGGATGCTATGGTCACCACCAATACCAGAAATGTAAACGGATGAGAGAGAGAGAGAGAGAGAGAGAGAGAGAGAGAGAGAGAGAGAGAGAGAGAGAGAGAGAGAGAGAGAGAGAGAGGCCACTTCAACACTCACAGCTGTGATTTCCTGTTTTGCTGCGTCTTTACAAAATGCAAGGTTGTCGGTGTTGTCTAGCCTTGAATACCCCAGCAGTTTTAATACAGACTACCAGCATGTCACTAACCAATTACCTCTACACATGTATCATTTATCACATTTTTCCATTCACACTGGGAAAACATGACGAACATGATGTCTTAAAGAATATAACAATTGTTAAAAAATGTAAGGGTTTCCTTATTCCTTGCTTTAAAAGTAAAGTGACTAATGTGAGTTTGCCTTCTTGTTGCAATGTGGTAATTCATGAAATCCTTACAGTGGGCAAGTGAAGTCTTGCACACGTGTCCTTAAACTTTCCTTCCACCAATTACTCTTCTATCTCTCTACACCCTCCAACCCCATACCCCCCCCCCCCCCCCACACACACACACACACACACACACACACACACACACACACACACACACACACACACACACACACACACACACACACACACACACACACACACACACACACACACACACACACACACACACACACACACACACACACAGACCGCCAAATTCGAATCAAACAATTGGGAAAGTGCATATCGTGGATCATGTTCCTTTGCTGCACCCTTGTGCCCAAGTATGAACACTACACTCTTAAGGAAAACCTAATTTAAGAGCTCAAACCATATCCAAAGTTATGTATTTGCACCTGTTTGCCTGGCCATTGATTAATTTGGTCTCCTTGCAATCTTTCCTTGTGCTTCCTCAGTCAACTACCAATAAGGAAAATATAGAACGATTCTCTCTTTGGGGAAGGAATGTGAAAACTAGGTTTATTAAGTTTTTGTGTACGTGTATGTGTGTGTGTGTGTGTGTGTGTGTGTGTGTACAATTCAATAGATGAACGCAAACTACATCTCTCCGTTATCTGACATGTCTGTGTGTACATGAGCATTTTGCTGTGTGTGTGTGTGTGTTTGTGCGCGTGTGTGTGTGTGTGTGTGTGTGTGTGTGTGTGTGTGTGTGTGTGTGTGTGTGTGTGTGTGTGTGTGTGTTTGTGTGTACCAGTATGTGTCAGCGTCTGTGTGATGTCATCATTCTGTTCTACAGAGGGAGGCATGCTTTGCTCCCTGCTGCTTAACAGCGGGACGGCTGAATATTTCACCGCTATCATCTCTGCCGTGGCTGGGCTGCCTCTGCCTCTCTCTCGTGGACTCCGATAACTCCATCCGCGCAGACCCAAGGCGTGTTCAGGCAGCGAGCAGGGACACAACCAGGAGGGGAAAAATACTGCTGGAGTCCGGAGATATGTGGCAGATAAAGAATGAGGCGGCCCGGAAACAAACGCGAACAATAACCTGTTGCTTAAGGCTTAAAGCCCAGGTATGGAGGTCTGGTGGGGGGGTGCATCAGTGGAAGTTGGAGGCCAAACACAGAATCTGTGTGTGTGTGTGTGTGTGTGTGTGTGTGTGTGTGTGTGTGTGTGTGTGTGTGTGTGTGTGTGTGTGTGTGTGTGTGTGTGTGTGTGTGTTTGTGTGGAGATTTTTGGTGGTCTGAGCCGGTCACCTTATCTCCTTACCCACTGTACGCTTACATGAACACAAACAGACACACACACACACACACACACACACACACACACACACACACACACACACACACACACACACACACACACACACACACACACACACACACACACACACACACAGAGGCACAAGCACCCACACATGGAAGCTATAAAAGCTGCAAAATCATATCTGCTGTTCCCTCCATGCTCTATCTTTAAACCCCCCACCTCCCTTACCCCTCCTGCCACATCAACTTCCACCACCTCCTCTACGTTCTCTCACCCTTTCTTTCATTCTTTTATTAGTCCTCCTCTGTCATCACACCCCTCCTTCTCTTCCCCCTCCCCTTTCCCTTAATTTTTCCGCATCAGTCTTCTCCTTTCACTGCCTTTCTCTGATAGACTTTCTACTAATCACAGACCTGCATTTGCCGCCACTCAAACACTCCCTTCTGCTAACTCTTTGTCTGCGCACCGATTCTTTCCTTTTCTTCCCAGTTTTCTGTTGTTTCTGTATCCATGCATTACTACGTCTCTCTCTCTCTCTCTCTCTCTCTCTCTCTCTCTCTCTCTCTCTCTCTCTCTCTCTCTCTCTCTTTTCTCTCCTGATCTCCCTTTCTCTTTTTCCCTCCCTCCCTCCCTCCCTATCTTTCCATTAAGCGATAGGATTAAGCCCAAGCCGGGCTCCAGAGGGCCACAACTCAGATCAGATAGTGCCACGCTGGACCAACTATCAGGCCGGAGACAAACTTCTACAGAAACATTGGAACACAATGGCTACCAGCTCAGTGAAGACACGTGAAGTCACAGTGTGTACCGGATGGTGTGTGCGTACACCACTGTATGAACCCTTTGAGACAGATTTCCAAGTGCCGGTACTATAAGCTAAACTGAGGATGAAATTTCACTCACACATCATTGGTTTCAAACATTTGTTTTGTTTTTGAGATTTTAGATGAAGTGGGTGTTTTGACTCAGTTAGAATGGTTCGATTACCACTGTCTGGAGCCCAGGTTAGGAAGGACCAGGACCTGTATCAATGTGTTGCTACTAGCGCGTTATAAATCATTCATTTTTTTGTCCATATGCGTAATATAGTGGGTCCAATCTAAATGATATGAGTTTCACAAAACACATACAAACTTACTACTTGTGAATTATTCAGCTTAAAGGCTACAAAAGTAGCAACTGTGAAACTATGTAACCAAGTACAATATATTATTAAAATTTTCCAAGGCATTCGAGCCGCCAATGTGTCGCAGGAAAGTGTCTCTGTGCGAGGTACACACACACATTCGTAATTATTTGTGCTGCAAACGTTTGCAACAATATCTGTTTTTCTAAAAAATGCTACATGGGAGACCAAAGTCCCATGAGAGAGCAAGTGTGTTTGTACTGTGCATACATTTTTCATTGGCGGGAACATATTTGCATTGTAATCGCTTCCCTGAAAAAGCGCAGCATAAATAGATTTCTTTCCCCTAATGCATTGTTTAGGAATGTTCCAGAAATCGTAATCACTCTATGCCATCCACAGCCTGCTTGGGGGTATTATGTAAATTCTGTTTCCCGCTACGGGCTTTCCTTGATTCTCCCAAAAGTCGAAGTTCTTTTTGGGTTTTATTGCTGTCAGAAAGACACCATTTGTGTTGGAATACCTTAGCTGATGTGTAAAACCATTGCACGTATTTCACGTCGTATTTTTGTGGGTTAGAACAAACCTAATTCAGGCTGAAAATGTACGGACAAACAAATGCAAGACCATTTACTTCATTCACAATTTCAACATTCATGATGTTGGTGTTTTAATGAGATGCATAATTAAAATGGCAAATGAGTAAGTGAGTATCTATGTGATAAAAAAAGGATAAATTTACTTTATTTATATGTCTACCGACAATGACAAGGTTTTCTGTATAACATTATCATGTTTCTTAAAATCTCAATTCAACAATAAAATCCCCTCCTTACTTCCCTGAACTACCTAACATACCAAAAAGCTAAGGGGAGAGTGATAAACACAACTGTTTTAATAATATGTTTTAACAGGCCTTTATCACAGAGGTATAACAGTGAAACATATGCGTTTCTCAGGCAAAAATAATGGCCACTGCAGACCCATAATTAAATGAATGACCTACACCTGTGTCCACCCTTTCACCTCTGGGTTTTGGCCTATTAAATAGGAGCATTATGATGTCACGTATTGATTGCCAGATTTTTTATTTTTTTTTGGACCAGCGGACGAGCGCTGGGCGGAGATGTTCGCGTATTTCAAAAGCAGGGAGCCCCGGCGGCATATCCCAGTACGGCAGCTCCGGCAGGGGAATTTCAGCGGCAGCCCGGCAGTTCAGCCCCGGGAGTGCAATCCCTTTCTCCGCCGGAGCTGCCGGACTGCTGCCGAAGCTTCGGCGCCAATCCGGAGGAGGAGACATGGAGGAGAAAGGGATTGTAATCTGGGGGAGCTCGGCGGCATTTCCCTGCTTCTGGCTGTTGCCGACAGCTTCAGTCCGGCAGCTCCGGACTGCCGCCGACAGCTCGCCTTCGGCGGCAGCTCCGCCGGTGAGAGCTCGGCGGCAGTCCAGCAGTTCAGCTCCGGGAGCACAATCCCTTTCTCATCCATGTCGCGGTTCAATATAGATTCCAGAGAGTCAAGGCCAAAGTTCCTTTCCCCCAATTCCTCTCAACCATGGCCGAGATAACCCCCACTACGAGTCTTTACTTGTTGTTGAAGTACCGTCAGAGTCAGAAGCAGTCTTTATGATTCATAATATCATCTGAGGCGCACATAGATTTTTGCCCTGATATAAGATATAATATTATGTAAACACTGATATATTAGATAATATTATTATTATATATAACAGCTTCAAATATTTTTTTCCAGAACTCAAATACTATGTTTACTTGATGGGAAAACACCATAATATGTCTCCTTTAAGAGAAATAAAGAGGGCTGCAGGCTGGCCAGCATCTTTAATTTGTATATTATTTTACTCCGTTACACCTCCGTGGGGAACTTCAAACGTAAAGAATTTCCAATCTCTTTTGCAAGGGTGGCCTGGCCAACACATAAGGGATAATGTATTGAACGCCGGTCATTATCGGGAAAATTAGCCTTGACTGTAGGGGCTTATTTTCGATAATGACCGGCATGCCATACATTATCATGCTTATTGCACGGCTACTTGCTAAAACTAAAATATAACTTCATACAGTGTTTTTACAATTTAATTGACCATTCGTAGTGTCGATCAGCAGAGTAATAGTTTACCAAAGACATTGACGTCGCTTAGCAACCGAATATGCTGGGGTTGATAAGTTACCGGACTACTTGCGGAGCGATAAGAAAGACGTGAATCAGAGGCAAACATATCCACTTTCCTTGACAGCGGTCATTATATGCTAAGAAACAGTAAATTATCACAAAATAATTGAACGCCGGAAGTCAGGAAGGTCAATGCAAGTGAACGGAGCATTCTACAGCATTGAGAAGAGCCGTGTAATAAGGGTAATAAACAACCACAAAAAATATAACAGACCATAGCACATTTAGTGGTACAAGTAAGACATTGAACTCGTTGTCGTTGGTACACCTACAGCATTGAGGTTTCAAACCTGGGAAACCCTGACCCTCCCCCAAAGAGACCCAGGAATCCACCTCTCTCCTCTCCTTTTAGCCCTCAAAACCCACCTTTTTCTAATGTTGCTTTCAACGACTACCTCCCCTCCCCTCTCTGTGTGACCACGGCCCAGTGGTTCAAGTCAAGAGGTTTCGACTCCTCCTGCACGACAGCTTGAATAATACAGAGGAGGAGTCCGGCACATCGAACTCAAACGATCCCCCAGCCCAAGGCTTGGCTGACCTAGCGTTTAAGTACGGAGAACACTGGTTTATATCCCTATATAATGTTTATCGACTTGCAATTGCCTCTCTCCTTAACCTGCGCGCCAATCGCCAGCAGAGATGTATCGAGTTCACGATCCGTGTGTGCCTACCTGCCTGGGGGTGTGGGGGGACGGGGGTAGGGGGGTCCGCTGTTATATCACATGCATATTTGACCCCTTTTGACCTGCTGGCAGCTCTGGGCGGCACGCAGCGCTAATCACATAATTACAATTTTTTGTGTAATTTTTTGTGGGTTTTTTTGCTTCTTTTTATGACCTCATCCCTTCCCCACCAGCCTCGCATCTTGGAGGAAATTGGCCAAGGTCCAAGCGTACTCAGCGACCCTGTCCTAGGGGCTACACATTAGAACATTGTGGTTAGTGCTGTTGGGGCCCTCTGTCTCTGTCTTTGCATGGTTTTTATAGTCCCGGCGTGGCAGGAGTGTTTAATGTTGGGGGCAGGCATTGTGGGTACACAGTGCAGCGACCCAATTTGAACAGGGGAAAAGGGGAAGTAAAAGTGCAAAGTCTGTAAGAGTTATTATGGAGCCATTGTGAAACATTGGTTAGTTAGTGCTTCTTGAGTTGTTGCGATGCCAGTTTGCTGTGAAGACTGCACTACAGAAAAGTGCAACCAATTTAAAATGGACATTTATAGATGCATTTATTTGAAATTATTAACAAATTATTGACTTTAAATGTATTTATTCATTGTAAATATCCCCACCACCATTCTCATACATACAAGACGTACATCCTGTACAAATACATACACCTGATCAGACATACATACCTAACATTCATACATACATCAAACATACATCCGATTTCTTTCAAAGGCACATTTCTGTATTTGTATTGTTTTCTAAACACATCAGGGGTCATGACATCTCCAAGAATAGAGAATCTTTTGAAAATTCTTTACACATTGAGCTTATATGTGCCACACCAGGCAGGTACATCCCTGCATTCTCTGCATGGTTTATTCAACATAGAAAGTGTGGTCTTCAAAGCAGTTATCGGTCTGTGCAATTATAAAAAAGAAACATTCAAAATGGTACATGAATGAAAGCACTCTGATATGCGTCCTCAAAAAACCTCATCTCAACAACCTTTCTCCCTCTCTCACTTTATATTTTTATTACACAGACATGTCTTTATATATATATTAGAGCTGTCAGTTAAACGCGTTATTATCGCGCGATTAACGCCATTGTTTTATTTAAAAAAAAAAAAGTTTTTTTTTTTTCTTTCTTTGGCTCAAAACATAGAAGCAGTAGCCTGACTGCTATGTTCAAATGACATTTGTTCAAAGCAGTCGTTTAATTGCACTATAGGCTCTTTTTTTTGTATCGTCCTGTTTTGATCAGTATATGCCAATGTTGTTATCAATAAAAAATCATTTGCACAAGGCAAGCCGATGCACTTCACCATGTTGATAAGATAATTAAAATGAGAAGAATTATGGGACAAAAAAATCAAGGGGTATTTAGCATAGAAAAATAATTTGCGATTAAATGTGATTAATCATGAGTTAACTATGACATAAATGCGATTAATCACGATTAAATATTTTAATCGCTTGACAGCTCTAATATATATATATATATATGAGTCATATACAGTGGTCGAGTTGTAAAAAAGAAAGCCAGGGGGGATGGGGGATTTTAACTTTAGGGACAGATCATTTGTGCTGATGACAGCGCATATGGTGGGAGACCAACATAGTGATTATTATTATCATTATTATTATGATTATTATTACATTATTATTTTATATTTTTTGGGATAAAATAAGAACTCTTATTTAAAAAATAAATAAGAGTTCTTATTAAGAACTCTTATTTTATCCCCCAAAATGCAGCAGATTGGACACATCACACGGTTCGGAGTCATGCATTACAATTAAGGATTTTAAAAACTGATACTTATTCTTTTTTTTAAAAAATGCATTCGGCAGAGAAGGGAGACTAGCGTTGCTCAGGATTGGAATGAAAGGGAGAAAAGGGGACAGAGTTGCCTGCGGAAGCGAGATGTCTGAGATGCAGAGACAGCTTCACGCTACCATTGTCTGTCTCGTACGGTTCGGAACGAGAGCTCGTTAAGGCACTATTGCGCAAGTACGCAGATGCGCCGCAAGCGTGCCTGCGTGCTTGCGCAATAGCATACTGGCTGAGGATGCAGTATCGCCGTCAAATCTTTCCCTGGGAAAAGTAATGTTGCACGGAATTGAAAAAGTAAACGCTATAATGCAATAGCGGTAATATTTCCACATTAATTGATAAAATAACAGGGAATGGGAAGCTGAGATGGATGTTTCAGAAGGGGGATGGTATTGAAAATTATAATTCCAAATATATATATATATATATATTCTTTGAATTTCACTTTGTCTGACAAGAGAGCCCTGCTGTAGCTGACCTTCGTACCTTGCAGTGTTGCTTTTTTTTCTCACTTATTGTTGCTTGGAATGTTCCAGGAAAGCCTGATAGATGTCCGATTTCAGGAATCGAGGATAACAGTCATTTTCCATCAGTGCGTATATGAGCTTCTGCGCTCTGTCGAAGGAGTGCAATCCCGGCTCAGAGATATTCTCCCGTATGCTTTTTCTGGTCAGGTAGTCGATATTTATCTGCGTTTGACAACAGGAAAACAACATTTGAGTTCCACACATTCGTTTGGTAATGTGTAGTTCAAGTTATTGTTTGGTATGCCTCCATTTTTTTAATATACATCAGTCCGTTTTTCTTTTAAACGGAGAGGGAGAGAGAGAGAGAGGAGGAGTGAGAGAGAGAGAGAGAGAGAAGGAGTGAGAGAGAGAGAGAGAGAGAGAGAGAGAGAGAGAGAGAGAGAGAGAGAGAGAGAGAGAGAGAGAGAGAGAAGGAGTGTGAGAGAGAGAGAGAGAGAGAGAGAGAGAGAGAGAGAGAGAGAGAGAGAGAGAGAGAGAGAGAGAGAGAATGAAAGCAAGAATGAGAATGCAAAGATATTCAGATAATACACAACTCTGGATGCCGAGGGAAGAGGGCTTATAGATAAAAATGCGTAGGGAGAAAGAGAGTGAGTGACAGACAGATAGAGAGAGGGAAGGAAGTTCCTTCTCTGTGGGGAAGAAGAGAACAGGCGGAGCACCCACCCCATGAGGATCAAAGTGTGTCGACAGCACCCGAGGCGACCACCGAGTCACACAGAGACAGGAAGTTACAGGTCTTACAACACAGCCACCCGCATCTCAGTTTAAACCAATAAACAAACACGCTGCCACAATAACCACCAGCCACGCTGTCTGTTTACTGCAATAGTTCCTTGAACAGATTGGAATAGAGCCTTTCTTGATCCTTGCTCATCTAAAATATCATGAACATTGCTGCGCAGAGCACCGTCTCCCTTTAGCCCGTGGCTTGCCTGTCTGGGCGCATCGACCTGCACAAACTCAGCGAAGATCCTCTGTGCCATGGCGGCCATTTTGTGGGGGCTGGGGCTCCTCTTGTAGTCCTCGCAGGCCAGCCAGAAGAGCAGGTTCTCCTCACTGTACTCGCTCCTCAGGAAGTCCTCAAATACCAGGCGACCTGCTAGACACACAATCACACACACACACACACGCACGCACGCACACACACACACACACACACACACACACACACACACACACACACAGTACCCATACACCCAGGACACACAAACACATTAGCCTTTTCTTTTCTTCAAATGGCTTCAATGGTATTCTTTCTAAAATAATTGGTTCTGTGTATCAAAAGAAGATATTTTGATATTTAAGAAAATAATGTGCTGAGCAAACTCACTAAGTAGAAATCTTTGAGTAGCAGTACTGATGGGCATAAATCTTAGACATTGTTCTGTTTTCTAAATGTAAAACCTTATATCGGTGTTTATTTCTATACAGACTCCAACACAGGTGAATACACATGAATCATACTGGACACGGTTACAAAACATTCACATTTTGGTTTCCCCAAATAGATCCTTCAATAAAACCTGCACAACAATGCAAAATATATATTAATATCCGTCTTCAATATATGCTTCAATTCAAACAGCACGTTTGTAATAATTTCCATTTAAATTTTTGTGCCTTTCTTTTCTGCCCCCATAAATGCTCGGCCTATTTATCAGACTACTCCCGGAGCGCCCAACTGCGGCGCAGGTGCGAGGTGCTCTCCGTTGGCTTGCGTGTTTCTTTATGTTGAACTGCTGGATCCGCGCAGCATTGTTTTGTTTTCCCTCAAATTGCCTCACATGAATCACAGCTGGTGGGAGCGACAATAATGCAAAAAAGAAAAAAAGAAACAATGTCCTGTGGCAACAACTCTGTTTTGTTTTCTCCATTTGAACGATTCACAATTCACTGGCTTCATTTCCCTGTGTACAGTGACAGACAGGGGCAGCTGGTCGAAATCAGCTGAGATCATACGGCAAACACACACAAACACCCAAACACACACACCGACACACGCACCCAATTGAACAAAAGCGTGCACGCACACAACCACACAACCAGTCTATTATTCAACCAATGCTCATCTATTTATCATTCATGTCGCAGCGTTTCCTGGAGGAAATATGGCAGGCGAGCAGAGAATTCGAGCGATTGCTTGAGACCTGAAAAAAGAAACAGCCATAAAAATTGGCAATCATCTCGATTCATTCCTGTAAAGTGATGACAGTAAAGAGGTGCATATGCAGGGCGAGGGACAGACCGGAGATACGAGGTGTCGCGGTAAAAAAGGGGGATAGGGAGAGAGGGGATCTTTCTAGCCTCTTTAATCATGTTCAAATGGGGCCCTGAGACTCGGTCAGGTGCAGCCATCAGTGAGCGTTGAGCTGGCCTTCTGTAAATGAGCCGGCGACGCCCGGAATCGCTCACTGGATCTATCGCCCTTGCAGCGCTCCTATTAGCCCGGTCCCCCATTTTCCTCATTCCCCATATCCCCCCCCCCCTCCCCCATCTCTCTCTCTACATCCTTCCCATATATCTCTTCCCCTGGAATGGATTTTGATGAGGTTGACAGCTGGATACGTGGCCCCCATATCCACCGTTGAAGTGATGAGTCGGGGGGCCCCGGGGCCGAGCTGCGTGCCGGGGAGGAAGGAGCTGTGCAGGATCATACGGTGGATACCCAGAGGAGCAGGAGCAGGAGGTAGAGCGGAGCAGGGTTGGACGTGGGGGGAGAGAATAGGGAGAAAGAAGGGTGGAGAGAGAGAGCGAGAAGAGGAGAGAGGTGTAAATCCATTAGCTGCCTCACCTTTACTCTCCAGGAGATGGTCGAGGGACTCGCTCCACGACAAGGCTTCGCCGACCGCGGCCCTACGGAGGAGCAGTTCCATAGCTCGCTCCGACATCTTCGCCTCACGGACACCAGTGCCTGCTTCACGTTAGGGGGAGCAGGGAGGTTAGAGTCAGTTTAGGGTTTGTTTAGGGTGAAGGGTTAGGGGTTCAGTGTGAACGGGTGTAGGGTGAAGGTTTAAGGGTTGTAGGGTGAAGGGTTGAGGGTGAAGGGTTAGGTGGTTCAGGGTGAAGGGTCAAGGGGTGTAGGGTGAAGGGTTAAGGGATGTAGGGTGAAGGGTAAAGGGGTGTAGGGTGAAGAATTTAGAGGTACAGGGTGAGGAGTTCAGGGTTGAAGGGTTAAGGGGTGTAGGGTGAAGGGATGTAGGGTTACGGGGTGTAGGGTTAAGGGGTGTAGAGTGAAGTTTTAGGAGTGTAGGGTGAAGGGTTAAGGGGTTTAGGGTGGAGAGTTACGAGTAAATAGTTTAGGGCAAAGGGTTTGGGGGTTCAGGGTGAAGGGTTAAGGGGTGTAGGGTGATGGGTTAAGGGGTGTAGGGTGAAGGGTTAAGGGGTTTAGGGTGGGGAGTTACGAGGTGTAGGATGAAGAGTTTAGGGTAAAAAGTTAAGGGGTGTAGGATTGAAGGGTTACAGGGTGTAGGGTTGAAGGGTTAAGGGGTACAGGGTGAAGAGTTAAGGGGAGTAGGGTGAAGGGTTAAGGGTTGTATGGTGAAGGGTTTAGGGTGAAGGGTTTAGGGGTGTAGGGCGAAGAGTTAAGGTGGTGTAGGGTGAAGGGTTAAGGGGTTCAGGTTGATGGGTTACGGGGTGTAGGGGTACTATGTAATGTATGTGTGTATATTTATGTCTATATATATATGTATATATATATTGTCTTGAAGTAATTTGCGAATTAATTGATAAGCATCACATTTAAAAAAAAAACATGCGTTTTAATTGAATGTATTGGAGGCCAATGGCCCAGATCTTAAACCTAACCACATTTTTTGAAAGATTGGCTCCTTTTTTATCAAAGCCAGTGCCAAGTGAACCATGGTGCCAACAGTCTCAGGCATGTCTCAGGTGTTCCATTGGGATCCCATTGTTGAGAACGATAAAAGTGGTTCTCAGGCAGAGGTCTGCAGAAGGGGTATCTGGTTTTTCCAGACTCTGAGCTAAGGACAATGCTACTTGCATGTACATGTCTCTGAAATATCGTACATGCAAAAAATCGTACATGCACATTTGTGTAAGAGGGTAGGTTCTGGCTTCCTTGAATAGAGATGCCGACTGATGCCAGTATTCTGGTCCAAAACACAAGACTCTTACTGGGGTTACTTCAACAAATCCATGTCTTTCAAATAGTGCAGAATTCCTAAAAGAATAAGAACAAAACAAAGCCCTTAACAACGTGAACTTTTCAACAGTGCAGTGTGTGACTGCCAGTTTCTGTTTAAAGTGGTATACTATAAAGAAGTCTGTTAGAAATATAGACACAATATAAATAAATGCACCCTAGAAGAAAGGGGGACATCCACTCGCATCTTCAATGTTTTTGTGGGGGGTGGGGACGTTTTATCGTAAAAATCTCAGAGAGAATTCCAACCGTTTCATGTAAGAGGGAGACCTGTTTTGGAGAGAGGGAGAGGGAGAGAGAGAGAGAGAGAGAGAGAGAGAGAGAGAGAGAGAGAGAGAGAGAGAGAGATGCATTGAGACATACGGGGAAATAGAAGGGGCAAAAGCAAAGAAATATAGTAAGATCACAAGGTCCCCCATCAAACCCCTCCCTCAGCAACATGGAGACAAGGAACAGCCCTTAAAAATGAAAAAAAGAGAACATCTCTGGAACAAGGCGCCTGACTTGTAAGATCAGAGGGAATTGCAATGGAAAAGGCTGTAGTAATAAGGGGAAGTGGAACATTCGCAAAGTTTAGCAGCGCCAGCAAACTACTTTGTCCAAAGTCTTGTATGTGTGAATGGCAATTAGAGGGCTGTTACTTACAACATCGGTTTTCTTTAAGCAAAAAAATGAAAGAATTAAAGTAAAAAGCTGGATAGGATATATTCCCGTCTGAAAGAGCTAAGTTGCTGTGGAGATCCTAATGCGTGCTCAGCAACCCTTGATAGAACCGTGGATACGTTCTTGTTGTCAGCCTTGGCTTCTGCCTCTGTGCCTCTCCACCATACCCCTCCAGGCTGTATACAAGCCCATGCATGTTAACCGTTCCAGCTATGGGCAGGCCCTGCGTTTCAAAAGGTTTTCACCCTTCTTTGTGTGTGTGTGTGTGTGTGTGTGTGTGTGTGTGTGTGTGTGTGTGTGTGTGTGTGTGTGTGTGTGTGTGTGTGTGTGTGTGTGTGTATTTCAGACAAAAATGGCTCGTACTTTCTGTCTGTAAACCACAAGGTTAGTTTGCTTAATTGTGTCTAAATCTCACAATGTCAAAGACATTACTTCCTTTAACGTTGCCTTCGATTCCCTTCCTAAACAAATATTTCAGCTCAGATGAATGGCTATTTTTTCATGAGTCAATGTTCCCGTGCAAGAAGGACATAAACCTTGGCGAAGCTTGAAACGTTATATATATAAAGTGTGTGTAAAGTTTAACCGCGGCATAGGGGAGGCTGAGGTCACAGGTTTGTACACAATGGATTCTTCTTAATCTTTTGTTTGCCACAGTCCGAGCTGACGTTTATTTCCTTGCTATGAAGTAATGGTATAATATTTTTTCTCTCTCTGTGTTGTTGTCTGTAATTTACAGACCCTACGCCCCCCCAACCCCCATACTTAAAGGCAGACGGCCGTAAGAAAATGGTGAAGCTTTGCGACCCAGTTCACTGCTACCAAAATGTAGACCTGTCTCGCTTTAGGGAGGCTACCACCAGAGGGGGGAAGGATAGAGCACAACTGTCACACGAGGGGGGAGGGAGAGAGTGTCCTTATCTGACACAGGGCCAGGCAGAGAGAGAGAGGGAGAGAGGGAGAGGGAGTGAGAGAAGGGTGGGAGGGAGGGATAGAAAGATAGAGACAGAAATTATGTAAAAGAAAAAGTGAGAGAGAGATGGGGCTATGAAAATGATTGATGAGGGAGCTGAACATCGAAGCTGTGATTCAAGACAGAGAGGGGAGACCAGAGAGAGAGAGAGAGAGAGAGAGAGAGAGAGAGAGAGAGAGAGAGAGAGAGAGAGAGAGAGAGAGAGAGAGAGAAGGAGAGAAGGAGAGAAGGAGAGAGAGAAGGAGAGAAGGAGAGAGAGAAGGAGAGAAGGAGAGAGAGAAGGAGAGAAAGACAGAGAGTCAGTTAGAGAGCGGGGTTAGAGAGGGGAAGGGAGAGATAGAGAGAGGTGGGGCAGGGTTATAAAGGGCAGTGCAGGGGGCAATCAGGATAGAAGAGGACTCACCTTTTGACTCCTGATTTGGAAGTCCTTCATAGGGGCCCCTCACCGAGGGCCCTGATGAAAAATACAAACAAAAGCCAAACAAGAACAGGTGTCTCGCAACAACAAACACACATAAAAAAAATAAAAGGATAAAGCGATTTGCATTTGTAATGACCTCAGTTGAGAAGCAGACGGTATGATTCGACATATAAATAAATAAATGAATGAAATGAAAAGCCTGTCTGTTGTGAACTCCTGCTAGTGTTTATCCCCCAACCTGGCGGGCCCCTAACCAATCAGCAGCCCCGCTGCTGGCCTGCCTGCTGTCATGGTGAAGCTCTCTAATCCCCGCTGGGCATGCTGATGATCCCCTCTCCACCCAGCGCCGCCCGGCACACCCCACACAGCACACCACCCGTCTGGGCTGTCTTACACGTGGAATAAGACATGGTTCTATGAAGCAACATATCACATTATTTAAATGTTTTCCATCGTTATTTTTGATACCGTAATTGTATTTGTGTTATTATCATAATTATGACGATGATCATTATTGCTACAATACCGAGATCTATGCAAAAATAATTGCATAATTACCAGTGTTGCACTTTCCCAATATAAGTCATACACGATCAGATCATCACGAGTCATCGACGATCATTTTCTCATTTAAAGCTTAAACTCACTCAGGTCGAGGAGTGCTAAAATAGCTTTTTCAAACATCAAATACAGCCTAATGAATCAATTGTATTGTTTGCTATTTCATCTGACATCTTTGAATCACTACCATGTGTCTTCTAAAAATAATTGTTCTTAATAGTAAGGTATTATCATAAATGGAACAGCTATGATGTCCAAGTTGTTGGAATACAGCTTGAGGGTCTTACTTCTGAATATAAATGTTTATTTTTCCATATTGCTCATGTTTGCATGATGCGTTGGCCTCCTCTTCAGGGCTCTTATTTCAGAGCTCTAATGCATTAGGGAGAACAGCAGTTTGCACGCCAGTCCGATACGGGCAGCTTCATAGTTGCAATGAACCGCGATTTTGAGTTGGCAATAATATGATGAGTAGAGGGCCATGGGAGGGCAGACTTGGCACAAGTATTTATGAAACAGCTCTCTGTCAAAGAAGTGGCTGACACCCACACAAACACACACACACACACACACACACACACACACACACACACACACACACACACACACACACACACACACACACACACACACACACACACACTGTCATTCCTGATAGAGCCGGTGACTTGACATTGGCCATGAATCACGCTTGACAGTGATTGAACCATATCGCATTTGTTGACCCTTTGCTCGTCTTAGATGCTTTGAGAAGCCAAACACGCTCCTACGCAGCTGTCCTTGTGCGTGTGTAGAAGGCATAGGGGTGGAGGAGGGCCCATCATTTGCTTGTTTGACTTTAATGACAGTATGCATTGTTATGAAACGCCTGATGTTCATTGTTCACTCTTTCAAATAAAGCCACATAACCGCTATTTCCAATGTCTGACAAATCAGATTTGAGATTAACGTCTAGCTTGATTCGCTTCACATTTCACTTTCTTTCACTTTATATTTGTTTCAACCAATCATGTGGGGGAGATCTGTAAGAGCGTAATTGGAGAACAAATACTGTGCCAGCAGAAGTAAACTGTAAAGAATTGTCTTTGAAGGTATCAAATGAACCTTGGTAGAAATACACTTTTTAAAAATCCCTATTTGCAAACCTCATTCACTCACGAAAACTAGATTTCTTTAGCAGATTATCTCCATAACAAAACAGGAAACAAGGTATAACTCTGCCACTTGCTATTCTTGGTTTCTGGCCCAGGCTCTGTGTCGTCACCCCCCTGGGGTTCTGTTGTAATAGAGTGGGAACTGCTGGATCCAAGATTACCTTTCTAACTAGTGTAATTCTTAACAGGTAAACTACACTCAATCCGTCTTTCTGATGAAGATGGTTGTTGATGTACATGCATCCTTCCTGATAGTTTTGTTAACAAAACAGAACAAAGGATTGTTATTTTGCAAAACACCATGACTAGCTCAAGAATTGTTACAGGGAATTATGAATGATCTAAAATGTTTAATGTATTCATTATTTGAGGTGTCTCTACTACTCAGTAGTTACCTCCATATCATGCATTCGTGGCAGATCCCCCACCATCTATACATATCCACAATATTCAACACAGCACACGCTGTCATTCCATGTCAGATGCAACCGCTGGTCTATTGGTTTCTTGACTCCTTAATATTTTATGTCTTTCATATGGTCTGTTCTCCACTGTGGATCGTCTTCTCGCTATTGTTCCCACTGCACCATCCAGTCTTCCACCCACTCCCACCCATGTCATATACACGTCCAGTTCCATCTCCCGCCCACTGCATTTTCACATCCATACATGTTATTTTTACAAACAAAAGAATGTGATGGATTGCTTTTTTTTTTTCATCAATGCAACGCATTATCATGTTTCACTGTAGAGACAAGTTCAATTTTCAATTTGACACTCGCATGGATTGACGCAGGACTAAGAACGTAACAGCCGTTTTTCAATGGGTTGAAACTATCGACAGGTTGGCAAGTGACCATTTGCTGTTAGGGAGGGATGAAAAACATGCTCTGGCTTACAATATACTCATAAATATCATTGAATTCTAACGGAAGAGAAACAAATTGAATATCACAGAGCATACTTATCCACATCCTCCTGGAACATCTCATGCCTTATTTAGTTACATTTTTACAGCACTCGGTTTGGAAACTAACATGTTGACATTGAGACATGTTAAGTTGTTTCATGACTTGAAATTGGATTTTCTCCTCATTCTCCTCATTGTATAAGTGCCTAAGGCACTTCAAATCGGTGTAAATGCCAATTACAAGTACAATGTGAGAATGCACAATAAAGTTAAAGTAAATTGTGTATGAATGCAAAATCAATATTACATTTCCAGCTAACAACATTACGACCATGACATTACAACCTGAGCATTTTTTCTTGCCGCAGTGATTACAGCAAAACAAATCGTTGTTGACACAGACAGCCACACACACACACACACTTGTATACATCTCGTTATCCGCTAAAAACTATTTGAGCGGAAAATGTGAATGATGATGTATGATGATTATAATTCCCCAACATCATATCTGTATTATTTGTTATTCCAAACCTTCGCCACCAATATTACTATCACATAAATCTAATCGGATCCACCTCCCCTCCCGTCCCTCGCTGTCTCTGGCGCTGATTAGCAAAGCAGAGTGAGGAGGAGGAGGAGGAGGAGGAGGAAGAAGAGGGTGAAGTTGATTAGCTTTTCCTCACCCACCCTATGACCTCCTTTGACCCAGGCCCCATTAATGATGTTGCCTTGTACATAATTGCACACAATCCACTGCACTTTTTATTACCTTTTTGGTCCAACACATAGCCTGTATGTTCTGATCCCTCCGAAGACATTCGAGACATTGCCAGCAAAGCTAAAAAGAGACGGAATGGGAGTAGCAAGAAGTGTTTTAATGACAATGTGACGACATTGTGCGTGGTATGTGTGGTGCTTGGGCATATCTCGGTGTCCACAGGGGCTATGTGGATTTTCCGGGTTGTAAAGCAAATGCTCCAATTATTACAATGTAAAATTTAGTCTGGACTAAAATATATATTTTTTAAATATAAGATATTCAATACATTTAATAAATAAAATAAATGTACAATGATACAATGTTTCCCTGTGTTGTCTGTTTTCTTTCAGGTTGTCATGCTTTTAATTTTGCAATTCTAAAAAAACAACCATATATCTTTTATTTTTTACAGTATGTACTGTCGGTATCCACCAAGGGGAGCTGTGTCTCTGTGTCTGTTCTCTCTCTCTCCCACTCTCTGTTTGCCTCTCTCTGTTACTGGTCCTTTGCTCTCTGGCGCACAGTATAATATGCGGGGGGCTTTTGGGCCGTTGTTGCTCATGTTAAAAGCTCAGCTGGGAAGTCAGTGTCCCTTGGACTGGTGCTCCATAGCCTTAGTTTTTTTGGCTCAGGAGCTGAAGTTTGGACTAACCATCTGGGTTAGGGCTCGGCCTGCTGAGGCTCTTGTTTTGGACGAGCATGTGTGGGGCTTGATGGGAGCTTGCGTAGAGTGTTCGCATGTGTGTGTGTGTGTGTGTGTGTGTGTGTGTGTGTGTGTGTGTGTGTGTGTGTGTGTGTGTGTGTGTGTGTGTGTGTGTGTGTGTGTGTGTATGTGTATCCTGTCGGTCTGTTTGAGTGTAAATGCCTGCCACACTTGCAATTCTTAATTTGATGTGTATCAGGATATAGGCTTACATCCCCATGTGTATTTGTGTGTGTGTGCGAGGGCGTGTGTGTGAGTGTGTGTGTGTGTGTGCTTGACCAGTGCCCTATATGCATCCATATAATAATTATGCATTTGTGTTTCCGGCCTTGTCATTTTCTTTGTACACAGCGTAAATGCGAGTGTCCCCTTTTAGAGCTGATGCACTCGGACGTTTATGTAAACATGGACATGATGCGGCACACATACATACATTTATATTGAACCGATGGGTTAGTAAGCTAATAGAACGTACGGAGGGGGGAATGCCTGAAAAGAATTCACACAACACATACAAATAACGCATAGCAACGTTCACTGTCAGAGGCATACTGACACAATGCAGTGAATAAGGGATGTATTGGCCGACTTCAGTACACGATAGCATCATGTGTCTACGCAGGTCAATGCCGTGCCCTGCAACCCACCCACTCTAAGACTCTAAACCACTGAAATGTCCATGCATTACTGCTGCATTGGGCAGCCGTTTCCCGTGTGACTTGTGCCAGTGGTGCAGCAGCAGCAGCCCATCATTTATGTGGGCTTTAGAGGTTCCAGAGGCCAGGCAGACCTTTAGCCCGGTCTGCTCATAATTGACCGGGGCCGGGGTCATTACGGCAGCTGCTGTTGTAAATCCTCCCAGCGGCAGCAGCAAGCGGACACTTAAAGCCCTCCTTAGTGCACCCGGGTGGGATGCGGCCGCATGGCTGGAAATACGTCTCGCAGCTTGCATGATGGTGAAACATAATGGGTGGCTGGTTGGGCAGCCTGCTATGTCTTCCTTTTTGTTTGTTTGTTTTTTCACGAGACAATGGAGCTGTGTCTTTTTTTGTGCCTAAACTTTGTTGAGAACTGGTGAAAATCAATCTATGCTTCTGTTCCTTTGCCTGAAAACCCCCAACCCCACCGTTGGGATTAAATCAATTCTGCCATCTTGGTTTTCCAGGTGAATAAAAAGGTAAACCTTGTTGTTGTTCTTGGAAGTCCATCAAGGCTTCTTGGGTCTTGCTGAGATGGGGTGCCAAATGTTTGTTTTTCATGGCAACAGCAAACAAGCTTCCTCTACTTCCTGTCTTCATGATGGCCAGACATCAGAAAGAACATCTGTTAGAACCTAGAAAAAAGCAAATATCTTGATTTTGCTATAAACCTTGCCTCACACTGCCTCAATGCTACCATAATATTACAACTGGAGGGAATATTTTGCTGAGCAACAAAGGAATAAAAAATCCATACTGTCATGCCATCACATTTAAACAAGACCGAATCCATCCATTACGCAAAATGTTTCCCTAACAAATGTTTTTGTGTTGAGTGACAAAGGGCTTGGAGAATATTCTTTAGAAAATATATTGTGTTGAAATCATTTGAAAGGATGAATTCTGAAGACCAAAAGAAACAGGACTACTCAGGAGCTTGTGCGAGCTGTTGAAAAAAGGTGAGGTCTACAGCACCAGTTGTAAACGTCTCCCCCTTAACTGACAATACTTGAGAGCAGGAGGAAAGTTTCCTTTGGTTCATTTGGGGCTGTCTGCAACAAGAAATAACAGGGAATTACACCTCGGCCTTGGACTTTAGGTTGAGAAAAACGTCTTTCCAGCAAGTCATCCGTTTTGGTTTATTAAAGACACGCACACACACACAAAATCATTCACGCGCACACACACACTCAAAGACTGATGCTCCAGCACACACGCGCACATGCACGTAGACACACACACAAGTGCAGAGACACTTACATACACACACACACACACACACACACACACACACACACACACACACACACACACACACACACACACACACACACACACACACACACACACACACACACACAGCTATGCTCATTACCTGTCTACAGCAGCTAATGATCTTTCACATTCTCAGCAACAAAGAGAGGGCCATTACTGCAGACAGAATGATGTAGACCTTGACACAAAACAAAGGGTTTGCATGGGTTGTGTACACCAATAACCCACCCGCCCCCTTCTGCACACACAAACACACACACACACACACACGCTAACACACCATCTAACAAACCCATCAACTGATATAGCCCAATGGCCACTCGTCATTACGGAATAGAATTCTAACCCAGAGAGACGGAGAGAGAGAGACACAGTGAGAGTGAGAAAGAGAGATAGGGAGAGGTAGAGAAAACAGAGAGAGCGAGAGGCCGAGTAAGATGAAAAACAGAGGGAAAGACAAAAACAGGATTCTGGAGATAGAGTGACAGACAATGAGAAAGAGAGATAGCAGACATATGAAGGGACAAGGAGATAAAGAGACGTCGTTTGACATTTTGTCGTTAGACAAAAGCACAGGACGCCTGGTGATACCTTGTCCCTTCCTGTCCCCCCAACAGCTGCACCCTTCCACCCTTCACTACAAAATGAAATCAAAAAAAGGTAAAATACAATCAAGAAAACTGTCAGTTTGCTGAAGCATCCTAATGAGGACAGAGACAATGGGGAGACGATGGCAAGAGCAGCAAGAGAGGGTGAAGGTGAGAGGAAGAGAGAGCCTTGCCTGTTTTCGGTAAACAACTGACGATCTCTTATTTTCTTCTTCCCAGCCTTGAAAATGCAGATCGAGAGTAGATAATTACCCCCTGATTGAGGATTCATAAACGATTATGCTTTTGTTTTCTCATTAATGATGCAAATTACGACTAATTGCCTCACGTTAATTGATGCTGCTAGTTGTTCGGAGCTGTGCAGTGAATACAATTAATTGGGTGTTTATCTAGCCATGCCATGGGTAATATTAATATAGATGTAGGCTTATAGTTTATATGGGAAGTATATTAATTCACAAACCTATGACTTGGATCGACGTGCAGGAAAAATAGGCTTAATTGTGTGTCAGGGAGATTAATTTAATTACCAGGCACATGAGTAATATACTTTCCCAGTGGAAAAGCCCTAGTGGACTCATGAGGGTCTCAAAGATCCTTCTCAGAAAGCACTTCTCTCAACATTTTTCCGGACAAGCCCACTTCACTTAAATAAAGAATTCTAAGTGTATTTTGAAAAAAAAACACGCTGTCTTATCTGACATAAAATTTCCATCACAGACTCCAGACTCCTCTGAATCATGTTGCAATTTAGTGCTGGTCCCTCGGAAGCTTCCCGAAACAATTTAACTTCATAACTGCATGAAGGCAATACAAAAAACCCTGTTAAAAGACACTTAAGACACACACCAACTTTGTTGGTGCAGGAACCCTTAAGACAGTGATAGATGCCATCTGAAATGGCGGCCATGTTTTGGCTTAACGGCGGCAACATCTGCCTTCCGGTCTCCCGGGGCGTAGCTGACTGAAACCCCTGTGCAGCACGGCTTCTGATGATCGTCATTACAATTTATAAGGTCAATGAAATAATCAGCTCAGTCAAATGACATTGATTGCATTCTCTCACTCAGATGGCACGCTTGTTTCCATCCTCCACAGGCGTTATGGAGTGCAAATGGAGTTGTTTTGTGTGTGGGAGGCATGATTGATTATACAGCGCCGTTATATCTGCACCCATTCCGCCCCACCCGCCCCCTCCCCCTTCCCTGTCCCTCGCTTCATAGTGTAATTTCCAGCAAAGAGCTGCTACACAACGATCTGAAACCAGTACAGAGAGAACCAAAATGCCCCGACCCATCTGGTGTAGGCTGGAGCATTGTGGACCAGTGGTCATGGGAAGCTAACCAAGCGAGCACACAACTAAGAGCAAACACCAGAGTGCTCCAACTTATCATCCTCCCAATGAGCTTGGACCCAAAGAGAATTCCAATTAGCTGTTCAATCAAACGTCAAGTTGCATGTGAGCCACGGACATACTTGCCGCGGGTAATGGCGTGGTGGGTAGCCCTCACTGCAAGAGGGAGTGCACGTGACTAAACAGGCTTTAACTAATGTTGCGATATTCATGCCCTGCTCCTGCCGCCTCATCCGATGTGTGGAAGATCCCCACCTGTCTCCCCTTGCATGACACTGAACGCGACCACGGTCCCAATATACTGTCATCAGTTTGTGCATTATAAACAAATCCACAAATATAATTTCAATAGTATTTTTTCATTCCCAGCAATATACTGTAACTAGTATTTTACTTTTTCTTGTTGTAAAATAAACCACTGAGAATACATTTGTCAGTTTTCACCAGTGGCCATTTATGAAAAACCACAACTTGCACAAGCCTCAATCAGCTGAGCAACAAAGCGCGCTCCACTCTGGGTTATCAGGGAATTTCGAAGCCATAATTAAAAACCAAGTGAAAGAAAACAAAAAAAATCTTTGGTATGAGTACAATGCAGTGGGGCCCATGGTAATGGAGGTCACGCTAAAGAATGCCAATCTCCCAATAGTGAAACATATTGAAAGTACAGATTGATGGCCATTAAAAAATGTAATGGCCTGACCTCCCATTCATTTGTAAAAATGCCTTCACTGATTTAGTTTTAAGAATGATTGGACTTGTTGATTAATGAAGGAGAAACATGCATGCATCATTAAATTAGTATTTGGTATACTAATAACGACAAAGAACACATTTTCAAGAGTATTTTGTTTGCAGACAGTAACCATGGCAATCAAGTAAAATACACACCTTGTTATGTAATTACTATAATCATATCATCGTCATATTCTTCTTCTATTCAGCAAAGAACGACAGAAAACCTCTGCAGCAGATTATTTTCCTCTCCAATGATAATTTGCCCACACCGTAACATTATTATAGTAAGTTGGTTTGGTTAAAAAAGACTATGTGAATGTATTTGGTTTTTGCACTAGCCACTCAAATTCCAAAAAGCATGTATCAATTTTCTCCCACTTTCATCTGAACTGCGTCATATGACGGTGGTATGATCGACATTTCATTAACTCTTGAGCAACACATCTGTATAATGTATCAGTGGGAAAACTGGTGCTTGTAGCGAGCAACGCATGTGGTGTAACAAATGCTAGCTGCGCGCTGGAAACCCTAATGATGATCCCTTTCGGCTCAATAGGGACAGCACACAAGCAACGGGTCCCTGCAATCCACTGGGTTAAACTTATACTGTTAACCTATACTGAAACAAGTATGCTGAGCCAAGGGTCTCCGTCGCTCATCCAGACTAAACAGAAGCAACCCGTGACAACAGCAACAGAGCTGTTACCGTTTAGACCCTACTGCGTTGGCGGTCCGAAGACACACTTCAGCGTCACCTCCTTCGTTGCACTGCAGTTTCGTCAGTGGTCATGTTGTTCTTCTGTTCAGTCGCTTCTTGATTTGTTTATTTGTCAGGGCATTATGTCTGTTTAAGCGTTTGAACCCCCAGGCAGGAAAGCATGAATATTTCAATGGGACTCGTCGCCTCCTTAATGTTTCCCCAGACATTTGAAGGGAACAGCTCTTTGTTGTTTTCTCTCTTGTGCAGCAGAAGATCCTCTGTTTTCAAGGGTAAAGGACTTTTGTGGGGTTGTGCGTCACTATTTATAACCACAAGTGGGGGGAAGAAGTACAGTGTCCCGTGTGTGTCCATGACATGCCTGGTAGAGCCTGTGTGTGTGTCTGTGTCTATCTGTGTGTGTGTGTGTGTGTGTGTGTGTGTGTGTGTGTGTGTGTGTGTGTGTGTGTGTGTGTGTGTGTGTGTGTGTGTGTGTGTGTGTGTGTGTGTGTGTGTGTGTGTGTGTGTGTGTGTGTGCCCACAATTGCAACGATGTTTGTGGCTGTTCTTGTGTGCTGGAGCCAGAGACAGAATGTCCGCATGTTCGGGTTTATATCTACATTTAAATGTGTCACAGTGTGTGTGTATGTGTGTGTGTGTGTGTGTGTGTGTGTGTGTGTGTAATTGCACGTATTTGTGCATGCAAGTGTCAGAGTGCGCGTGGTATTTGTTTGCTGTTTGCTGTTTGCTTGTGTGTGGGTGTGACTTTCGTCTTTCCTCTGTGGATCTACTGGGAGTTATGGTAGGTTACACATGGCTAACAAGGCTCACATTGAGCACAAGACATGCTCAAGCATGCCCTGTAGGAGATCCGACCGTGGGATTGATTACTCATTTAGGCCATTCACAGCTAAATGGAAGGATAATTAAAGAGAAAGGAGAAATGAATCAAGGCCAATCATATTCCCTTTCTACTTGGGAACGGTAAAGAGAAAAAAGAGGTGGAATGAGAAACAGAGAGAGGTAGAAACAGATAAAACAGAGACAGACATAGTTAGATAGAGATAGAGACGGAGAGACAGAGAGAGAGAGATATCATATGCTACTGATGCAACTGTGGACTATGGATTCTGGATTGGACTGCATACAACGTGCAATAAACATTCTGTGTCAAACGTTGATTCATCATTGTTGTTTATCTTTATATTGTCCCTGCGTCAATGCATTCTAGAAAAAGCAAGCAATATGTCTGAATGTGTATGAGAGAGAGAGAGAGAGAGAGAGAGAGAGAGAGAGAGAGAGAGAGAGAGAGAGAGAGAGAGAGAGAGAGAGAGAGAGAGAGAGAGAGAGAGAGAGAGTGTGTGTGGGAGACAGACAGACAGACAGACAGACAGACAGACAGACAGACAGACAGACAGACAGACAGACAGACAGACAGACAGGCAGACTGAGTTGTTAGAGAAGCAGAGCCCCCACCTTCCTCCCCTTGGCCGGCTGGAGAATGTGTGGCACATCTCTCCTAATGGCATGCATCAATGGCGCGCCAGCAGGAGAGCGCGGCGGCAGGCTTACTTGCCTGCCAAGCGTCGCTCTGAACACAGCCCCTCTCACCCTAAATGACAGAATAGGAGAATAAGTCCTCAGAACTAGGATTAGAAGGGGAGCTAGCTCAATACTATGGCACGGGGGGAACACATATAAACAAATGCATCCCACTGGAGTTGGTGTTATGCAAACACACCACAAAACACACTCACAAACACGCATGCACGAGCGCATACACACCCCATTATGTACAAAGTGAAATGTCAATTATTCTCAAATGTGTTTTCTGATAGACTTAGCGTCGTCGAAACGAGTGTTAATGCTAATTTTATACTCTTGGCCTTCTCTATCGGCCATTGTTTGAACAGTAACGTGCCGGGTTAAATTCGCCAACCTTCTAGCAGAACTGTTGGGACTCCAAAGAAAAAAAAACACAGTGGAGGAGGAAAACAGAGGCAAGCACTTGACACTTCTCACTCCTGGAATGGGCCAGGACCGCCAGCCTGAATCAGGACTGACAGTCTTAGTTAGCCACTCCTTATTTTTCCAATCAGCCAAGTCATTATGGATTGAAGCCTCGCAAACCCCACCACACAACTACATCCACACACATATACAAACACACATGCCCAGACACACACAGGCAAAAACAAACAAACACACACACGCACACACACACACAAACAAACACACAGATGCCAACATGCACATACACACACACACTCAAATACACACACAAAAACACACACTCAGTGTTGTGTTCAGCCCTTCACTTGGAAAGCGATTTCTAAGGGCCCTGTGCAACTCTTGCTTACACTTTCCATGCTGTCTTCAATTATCAAGCTCTCTCTCTCTCTCTCTCTCTCTGGTTTAGATCAGAGCAACTGTGAGTGTTTTAAGATCCCAGATTGCCATATAGCCCACACCTACGTGCCCATTAGATTGATCTTCTCCCTTCTCCAGGTACACGGTTGACATATAAATCCTGGACTCACAGTATCAGGTTGTGATTAAAGTGCAGGGGATCATTTCCCTGTTTCTGTGTATGCCATTCAAAATGAAAGAAGAAAAAAGGCTTCTATTGTCGTTGTTGCACTATGAATCTATCCAGAGGGGTGTTCCACGAACTGAGGTTTAACAAACACTGAGTTAACGCTGAACTCTAGGTTGATTGACCCTGTGCCGACCAACCCAGAGTTTTCGGTTCCACAGCAGCGGTTATGCATTAGTTCAATCAACTCGGGGTTGGTTAACACAGGGTTGTGCGCGTCCACGCCAAACTTAAAAAGACGTGATGTATGGATCATGGAAACCCTGATCGATATGGCGAAACGGGCCGCTTATTTCAATGAAATGGAACTCCAGGTTCTCCTGGAGAGCTATGACGAGGAGAAGGACATTATCACAAGAAAAGGGAACGCTAAAACCTCTGGAACCCGGAGAACCAAAGCCTGGCAGCGGATCGCTGGCCGCGTAAATGCGTTAGTTACACGTCAAAAGCATGATCCTTAATATTTGAGCCATGAATATATAAATATCCCAGTTAAGCATTCTTAAAGATCCTACCACATAACCCCTTTCTTCTAAAACAATATGTACTCCGATTGCTTCCAAGCAGTCAGAGGATCAAGTATAAAAATTAAGTATAAAAAACATACAAACTGGTAAGCTTTTCCCACCATCGTATTGGTATAAATTTAAATAAGCCATTTTTTTAAGCCAATCGTGAAAAGGCCGACAGTCGGCAGACTGGATCTGGCCCTCAAATTGTCTTGACCCCGGTGGAGGAGCTGTTAATAAACATAAATTCAGGGCGCCCTGGCATGGAGGGGGTACCTGGAGGTACCTACCACCTCAGAGAGTCATGGGCCATACCCCACACTGGTTGAATGTAGGTTTTTGTGTTTTCTTGTATTTTAGATTTTTTTTGCCTTCGAAGTAACACATGCAAACCGTGTGCTTGCCACAGCGCATACTATTCCAAATGTTTCTTTTTTTGGTAACTGGGTAGAACACCTAAAAGTGACAATTCATCAACTTCACAGATCAAGATGGATCAGTGCTTGTAATGTAGCCGCCGGCTACGATCGAACATTCTCCAGTGGATGCAAGTCCGTTAGGACTATTTTATACTTTATGTTTTAAATGCCTCTCGACATAGTACTCAGAAATTTTTTGTATGATAGGAGGCCGATACAAATCTTGGATGGGTCATCTGAGACGACTGTGATGTGCTCAGCATCTCCAGCATTATAGCCTAGATAAAACTACCATTTGAAAAAAACGGAGGGCTACGCAAATAGTCTGGAGTGAACTGAGGCCAGGTCCTCGATTGGTAGTGTTGGTTATGTAAGGCTATTTAAATATATTAAAGATTTGCGCGAGAATCTATATCTCTCCACTCCAGCAAAAAGTCATCCAATATGCCAAGATGTCGAGCCGTGGTCTTATCAATCGCTCCCGGTGGATTGCACGTATAATTTGCGCTCTGATATCAGCAGTTCTCTCATCAAAAGGGCATGCCATTGTGAACACATGAAATCTGCGGTGAACGCCGGTTGAAATACCCAAAACCGGGTTATGTTTCAAACTTAACCTGCGCAAAACCTGGTCCGACCAGGTTTGATTCAGAGCATATGTTGCTATAGCAACTAACATACCGTGATCCTTTTGGAACGGCAAACCTAGGGTTACAGCAAACCCTGGGTTAACTTACCCGGTTATGTGATAAAACCGGCTTTGTGGAACACCCCACAGGCCTAGCGCCATCGAGGGTATAGCCCCAATAGTTGTTATTTATTTTAATTTGTTGGCCTTTCGGTTAAAGTTTTATGTATAAAACAATAAAAGCAAAAACAACAAACTTATTGGCCGGGAAACATGTCACTATCGCTAAGGGCTCATTCACAACAAATCAGGCGTTGCGGCGATTACCGCAATCTGCTGCAGCAACGTGGGAAGGTCACTTCATGGCCCATTTGTGTGACGTCATGTTGTGAACTTAAACCGCTCCTTCACGGCGTGAAATTAACAGCTCTGGAAAGGACTACACGGCTGCCATCAGTCTCTCTTCGATCTACACAGTTGCTTGTTTAACAGGGGACTGCTACAATGCTAACGTTACATGGTATACTAAGTTATTCCTATTCCCGTGGGTGTCTTCCAGCACCGCAGGCCGGCCATGTTCTTTTTTTGAAACCCCATGCAACCCCCACCGCCGCAACTTAAACGCAATGTGAATCGACACTTAGGCTGTCTAGCTGTTTGGTGAGTTTTTGCGACGGTGAATCACTGTATCGCCGCTCCTATATTGTAATTATTACAGTAGACGATGCATCGATCATCATATTTCCCAGACTTTCCACACCACCGTTCTCAAGTCATCGTCGCTTCCCTGTGGAGGTCCTGAGATACCAGGCTTTTGGTTTGCCATCGGTGAGCGTCTGTGGCCGTAGTTATTTTGGTGTATCCCGCACTGTTAGCAATATTTGGCACTAGTCGGACCTTGTCTGCGTTTTTTCGACCAATTCTGCATGTTGAATTGGGGACCAAGCTGACAACTTTTTGGTCCAGACACAGGTGACACAAGACAACGCAACAGTCAGGCTGTGTAGCGGCTTGTTCTCTGACATTGGCTTAGTGTGTCAGGGCCTTTTAAGTTGATTGGTGCAACAGCAATACGAAGGAGGACGAGAATACTCAAAGGCAACTTTCTTTACATGTTAACTTAGCATTTAACACAATATTTGCAGACTAAATGAGACACGGAGGGACAGACATTGTAGTTCAGGTAGAGGTATTTGAAAAAATATACTACTATGCTAGTGTACTGAATAGAGGCGCATGAATAATGTGTTTATGTTTTGTTTTTTCACTCCACTAGTATGGTCTTGTCACATTTCTTTGATTTTGAAACAGTAGCCCTATGTTGTTGTTATTAAAGACCAATCTTACTGCTTTACACATGGTAATATATCTCATGAGTGTGAACATAGTAGTCTATTGCATTTTGTCACTGTCAAATAAGACCCTATTTTACAGAAAACGGGTGTGAAACCCAATGTGTTTGATGTTCTTCTCTGGCTCGAAGGCAGGTAACAGTCTCTTTTTATGCAATAATAAAACTCTCCCCTTCAGTTACCTCATTCTGGCACTGGGCATGGCTCTATCTATCTATCTATCTATCTATCTATCTATCTATCTATCTATCTATCTATCTATCTATCTATCTATCTATCTATCTATCCATCCATCTATCTGTCTGAAACTATCTATCCTAACTCTATCTACCTCCCTATTTATATATCACTCTTTCACTTTCTAAAACCCTATATATATATATCACTCCATCTATCTATCCAGCTTTCTATAAATTAATCCATCTATCATTCAGTCTATCTACCTCTGTATCAATCTATAGAGATCTATCAATATATATATATATATATATATATATATATATATATATATATATATATATATATCCATCTCGCTGCTAGATCATCTCTCGTTACTCACAGAGCATTCCCGCAACTCCAGAACTGTTTCTCGAACGCTGATCCTGCCTGTTACCGAACCCTGCCAGTCTGCCCACCTGATATCGACCCCTCGCCTGCCGACCACCCGCCAGCCGACGAACTCTTGCCTGTCGCTTCGGCTTGACCAACACCCAGGAAGTCTTTCATGTGCTGCGGGACATGTTAAATGAGTTTGTCTTTGTGTACCTGGACGACATCCTGATTTTTTCCCGCAATCTTGAGGAGCACGTCACCCACATCCGGCCGGTTCTCCGCCCCCTCCTGGACAACTCCTTGTACGTCAAGGCGGAGAAGTGCGAGCTCCATGCGCCCTCTGTCTCCTTCCTGGGATATATCATCACGAAGGAATGCCTGCAGATGGATCCAGCCAAGGTCTCTGCTGTGACCTCCTGGCCGGCCCCGGAGACACGGAAGCAGCTGCAGCGTTCCCTAGGGTTTGCCAACTTCTATCGGGAGTTTATCCGAGGCTTTAGTTCCATCGCCTCCCCCCTCTCGGCACTCACCTCACCCAAGATCCCCTTCCGGTGGTCTGACGAGGCACAAGACTCCTTCGACACCCTCAAGACTCGCTTCACCACCGCCCCATCCTTCAGATCCCCGAACCTGAGCGACAGCTCATCGTGGAGGTGGACGCATCCGGTGCGGGAGTAGGGGCGGTCCTTTCCAAGCCTTCTTCTTCGACCAAAAGATTACCGTAACCTTGAGTATATTCGGTCCGCCAAAAGGCTCAACTCCAGACAGGCCCGCTGGTCACAGTTTTTCCGACTGGTTTAATTTCACCTTGTCCTATCGTCCTGGTTCTCGTAAAGTTAAGCCTGATGCTCTCTCCCGACAGTTCCCTGAGTGCCCCGATGAGACGATTGAAGCCTCCACCATTGTTCCAGCCTCCTGCCTCGTCCCCTCTTTCACCAGGGAGATAGTGGAGAGGGTGCGGGCCACCAGTCTGAATCAGCTTGCCCCCAGTTCCTGTCCCCCTGACCGCCTGTTCATTCCGACTCCCCTCCGCTCTGATGTGCTCCAGTGGGGGCATGCTTCCCGGCTCACCTGCCATCCCAGCATCCAGTGGACCCAGGACTTCCTTCAGCAACGCTTCTGGTGGTCGTCTCTGGGGGAGGCTGTCCGGGGCTTCGTCAATGCCTGCCCTGTATGCAACCGGAATGAGACCTCTCGCCGCCCACCAGCCAGCTGGCCAGAAGGTCTGGCTCTCCACCCGCGACCTCCCCCTTAAGTTGGAGAGTCGCAGGCTGGCCCCCAGGTTTGTAGGTCCCTTCCCCATTAACCCGGAGGTGGTACGCCTTCGGCTCCCTAGGTCCATGAGGGTCCACCCGACGTTCCACGACTCCAGAGTCAAGCCCATCCAGGAGCACTCTGGCTCCTCCCATTCCGCCTCCTCCTCCTCCCCTCAGCTCTTCAACGGAGGTCCGGTGTACACTGTCCGCCACCTCCTACCATACTCTTGCGTACCTCATGTGGTACCCCAACGTACCTCCAGCGGTACCCCAACGTAACTCCAGCCATACTCTCACGTACCATATGCAGTATCCCAACGTACCCTAGCTGCAGTACCCCAACGTACCTCCAGCAGTACCCCAACGTACCTCAGCTGCTGTACCCTCGTGTACCTCCAAAAGTACCCTAATTTACCTCCAGTGGTACCCTCGCCTACCTCCAATGGTACCTTCGCCTACCTTCAGCGCTACCCTCTCCTACCTCCAGCAGTACCCTCGCATACCAACAGGGGCATACAAACCACGGGTTGAAAACACTGAACTAGAAGGCTGCTGTCATCGCCATGGTGTCGAATCTGAAAATTAATTGGCCATCGATTTCACACCTGCTGTTTGAATTGGAGCAAATCTCTCTCTCTTAATGCCTTCCCCTAACGCGCGCAGACACTCACACAAACGCACGCACACGCAAAAAAGCACGCACGCACACATTCCACTCGTAGCCCCCTTCTTCTCCATTGACCCAGAGAGGGGGCCGGAAGCAGTGGTTATCCATTACAACACGCTGAGCTCAGAAGGGCAGAACAAGAGCAGAGACCGATGAAATGAATGCCAATGTCAGAATTGTTACTTTATGTGTGTGTGTTTGTATTGGTGTGTGTGTGTGTGTGTGTCCATGCATATGCATGCATGCATGTGTGTGGTTGTGCGAGTGTGTGTGTGCGTGTGGTAGCGTCTATGTGATGTCTGTGTGTGTGTGTGTTTGTTCGCCTGTGCGCGTGCACATGTGGAGCAGGCACCAGCAATAAACATTGAAATGCTCTGATATTTATCACAGCCGGCGCGTAATGAAGCCCTCCCTCTCGGGGCCATAGAAACACCAAATACTATATAATGTGATATTTCCCCATTTCGACACACACACATTTCATTCATGACACTCCCTGCATTGCGCCTTCAGAATCAACCAGTGCACTCCCACGGGTTCCCAGGCCGTCCACCACCAACCTGCACCAATGCTGCAACACCACCACCAACACAACCAGCCCTATGGAAGCTAGGGACATGGCGGCTGGGCTGCACCTGAAACACACACGCACACACACACACGCTCGCACACACACACACACACACACACACACACACACAAAACGTAGTCCAATCCTCAAGAGCTGACTTAGGGTAAACCCCCTTCATTCCTTGGTTGCTCGTATGGAAATTAAAGAGGTGCACAGGTTGCCCCTACCAATTATATCTAGCAGTCTCCGCAAAGCTGTGGACGGAGCTAAGTGGGTGTCCTCCTGTTGCGTGGGGGGGAAATGAGTTGTGAAGACACCGGCCCATGTGGTTACTGAGCTACCGTGAATGATATCCCGAGGACGCGGTTTAATAAGGTTTTGCTTTCTTGTTCTTTGTCTTCCGTTTGCATCACACCTCATTAGAGGCAGAGTGCGGGCGCTGGCAGAGGGGCTCTGAGCTGCGTTGCGTGTATAAAGGGTTCCGTTTAAATACGTGAACTCTGTGATGCCGGAACACTCGCGATGTTCTGGCTGCCATTTCAGGGAACGATTGATCTCATAGACAGCCTTTGCTGAGCTTGATGCAGACACGTAATGAAATGAGGCAACATGTAGTGATTTTCTACGGTGCTTTCATCTTGGTGTACACCGGGTTAATCCATGTGGGTGGGTGGGATACACAGGAAAGAACATCAAAGGCCGTCAAGTCAGCATTTTCAGGAATACCGGCATCATGTGTGACCTTGCAGTCGACAATGCATAATAACTGAAATATTAAATGTTGGTGGTTCGTAACTTCTCAAGATGTTGATACTGTGAACACTATTCCTGATGCTTAGATCAGAGGTTGGTAAGCTCTGGTGATGACGTTCTTTGGCCAGGGATACCGGAGAACAGCTTGGAGCATCTTTTATTGTTGCCCAGAGAGTAACCATTAACTCATACAAAACATAGTAGTTGTTAGTAAGGCCCATATGCTACCGCCCTTACACAAAAGGAAGCTGGTTTTTGGGCAGCAAGAAATATTGCATCTTTAGTCACAGCCAATGGTTTGTTGTTGACTCAGGTAGCACCACTATGGCGCTACCTGAGTCCTGATTGGCTGCATGCTCCTGCTGTCACAGCAGCGCTCAAGGCTGTGTCACATGACAGTTTGAAAAGTTGCACCAGCCAAGGCTTCGGTGCCTGTTGCTCCGGCAGTAGCAAAAATCGCCTAGAACTCTGCTTATTGACCACCTTCTCTCAGAGGTAAACTTAAACTGCGTCTTGTTTAAACACTCTGGCACTCTCTATCGGTGTGCTCGAGTGGCGCTGTCTGTTTTCTGAAGTCGGACTTGCCTACACTACGTTATATTTTGTTGCTTTCTACTTACAGATCAACACTGTTGCAGCCCTGATAACCAGTCTCCATTACTTCATGTGTCGGCCAACGTATGGAAGCATATATGTAGCAAAATTCAAATGGCAATGCAATTTGAAATTTGCAATTCAATAAGTCATTACATTATGCAATTGAAAATTCATTATGCAATTAAATAATGTAATTTGTAAATACGTTATGCAAAGTGTATATTAATATGCAAAGTGACAATGAAATCCTAAATAAAATTTGTAAAAGTTATAACAATAAGAATAGAATAACATTTTGTCCAATTTACAGTTACTTTGTTCAAATTGAAAAGCTATAGTGTCCCCGTGATTTGATTGCACTTCGCCACGCTCCGTGTGTTGCAAATTTCAAATGAGATTTCTATCCGCAAAACACTTTGCAAAAGATTTTGCAAAACGTATTGTAAAAGATTATGTAATACGCTTTGCAAAAGATTTTGCTAAACGTTTTGCAAAAGATTTTGCAAATGTTTTGCGGATTGAAATGTAATTTGTATTTTGCAACACACGCGGCGAACACAATGGTGTCCTTATTGTCAATGATTTTTTTTGTTAATATAATTTGTGTTTGAAATTGTGAATAATTATACTTGAAGAAAATAGTTTTGTTTTGAGAATTATTTTCCTCCATAAATGGAAAATGTGTTTTTTTATAATAAATACGGGATTCGAACTCATACCATTTACTGGGGGTCTTTCCAGCTGAGATTCCATTCCATCGTGCCGTTGAGCCACAAAGACTTGATCAGCTGCAGTACTAAAAAGTACAACTAGACTTCCTAAGAGCAGGAGGCAGCCAGATCAACTTGTGACCCGACTGTCCATGTTATTATAGACCATGGTATTTGTCTCGTTCCATAAAGAAGAGGCCATTACATCAGTTATTCAAAACCTAATGTGTTTTCAACAAAGCATACCTATAGATTGGGAGATAACACCCCAGACTAATTATTTCAGTAAAGTAGCCTACGCGGTTTGCGCACCCTTCTCCGGTGCGATCCGGTGCAGGCATGTTGGTCGCTTTTCTATTTCATGTAGGCTTTGAATTTTCAGGGACAAGCCCATAAGGCTTCGCCTTATGGGCTTGTCCCTGAAAATTCAAACTATGCACCAATCAGCGTGGGCACCGCCCATATTTCCCACGGTATCGTGTCTATATAACGCGGTTTATACCGTCGCTCATCCTCCCTTTTCTTTCAGCACTTGTGCTTATCAGCGAAAATCGAGAACACTAATTTGCAAAACGTTTTGCAAAACGTTTGCCGCGCTCCGTGTGTTGGAAAATTCAAATGACATTTCAATCCGCAAAACGTTTTGCAAAACATTTTGCTAAATCTTTTGCAAATCGTTTTGCATAATCTTTTGCAAAACGTTTTGCAAAACGTTTAGCAAAATCTTTTGCAAAGCGTTTTGCATAATCTTTTGCAAAACGTTTTGCAAAATCTTTTGCAAAGGGTTTTGAGGATTGAAATGTCATTTGAATTTTGCAACACACGGAGCGTGGCGAAGTGCAATGCAATCACGGGGACGCTATAGCTTTTCAATTTGAATAAAGGGACTCAAAAAATTTGACAAAATGTTATTCTATTTTTATTGTTATAACTTTTGCAAATTTTAGTGAGGATTTCATTGACACTTTGCATATTAAAATACACTTTGAATAACGTATTTACAAATTACATTATTAAATTGCATAATGAATTGACAATTGTATAATGTAATTTCTTCTTGAATTGCAAATTGCATTGCCATTTGAATTGCAAATTGCATTGCCATTTGAATTTTGCCACATAAATGCTTCCATACCAACGTGCTGTTTCAGCTCCATGTGTTTAGAAGATTCATCTCACAACTTTAAATGTTGCCAAAGAAAAAGAGGGAAGGCACCTAGCTCCTCTTAAAGATGACTATTTTGCAGCACAGATGAGAACTTTGATTTGCTGGTAAAACACATCATAGAATGCTCTAAGGAAAAACATTGAAAAAAAAATGGCCTCCAATTCCCATAGAGGCAATCTTAGCTGATAACAAATTACAAAGTCACACACATACTTTCTGTAACCCATGGGTGAAATTTACTCTTATGGAAAACTATTATAAGATAATATAAACTAGAGGGAAATATTGTAATTCTTAAATAGTGTGCACTGGTTCTACACCTAATATATTGGAAGGACTGGACAGCGGAATAACAGCTCTGTGCAATGTAATGAAAGACGGAACACTGCTCAGTTTGAAGAGGCCTACTTAATAGAAACCAAGACATTTACCGGTACAGGCAGATGAGGCATTATGTTAATAAAAAATGGGAAATGGGGAACAGGAAACCGATGCCGTTGTATGCCTATTTACTCAAGATTGGAGGTCACATTCCTTTTTGTGCCCTTTCTAGATGGGTAGAGATGCAAAAATGCATACACACGTTCCCCTGGGTCCCAGGAATGACAAATTCGAAATGTGTATTTCTAGGGTTAGTTTTTTTGTCAGAGCCTCTCAGAAGTGTGTCCTGCGAGACCTAGTCGATCAGCCTTTTACAGCTGTGTAAAAGGCTGTTTTGGAGATAAAAAAGGTCAGTTTTCTCTGAGACTTGACAACCTTGTTCCAGGGCCTGACTGGGAAGCCGCGGGTAGAGGGATCCAAGGCTCAGGGTTGGGGTTAGGGTTACGCCGCTGCGCACGTCCCCCTTTTTTCACACTCAAGATTTTCACAGAGCAATCCCACGGCGCCCCCTTGCTGACAGGTCTAATGGCAATGTTCCAATCTATTTCTAGCAACTTTAGATGCATTTATTATAATGCCTTTTATTTTGATTGTGTTTCAATGGTGCAGTTTGGGAAATACTTTTTTTAGGGTTAGAGGCCCCAAATTGAATATTTTATGTATCCTAGAGGTCCTCTTTCATATGAAACAGACTCCAGGGGTCTCATTTATAACCGTTGCGTACGCACAAAACGGGGCTGAAAGTTGCGTACGTGACTTTTCACGCCAAGGTTGTGATCTATAAAAAACCAACTTGACGGGAAAATGTGCGCAGCCCTAAGCAAACTCTGACCCATGCGTACGCATGGTTTGGAGGAAAAGGAGAATTGGCGACACAGACGGTGTGGTGGTGAACTGAAGTCAGACCGAAGAATTGCAGAGTGAGAAGAACGATTGTTTTATCATCGCCCTTCATCAATTTAATTTCAACCCGTATCATGCGTTAAATCCTAATCAGAATAATTTAAGTCCACTGCGTTATTTCTCAGTTATAACTCCAGAAATATCTCCTTAGAATAGAAATAAAAAGAAATTCTCTATATTTAATCCTGTCACTCCATACTGTCCACTGACGGCGCGACTGCATGGAATAAAGCATCTGTCCAACATGTGTCAATGACATAATATTTTTATGTGACACATGATCAAATGTCAATTAAATCCCAAGTGTGAAAAACCAAGCCACACTCATCACAATCTTTGTCCGTTACTCTTGATGCTTTTCATGACATATCAGGCATTAAAAAGGGGTTATGTTCAAGAACATTTTACGTGGGTAATTACAAACTGATTATCCAAGGCGTTCTCGTCAGTCTTATTACGTAACCCTATAAATACAGAGGTGAGCGCCGTGGTAATGCTGCACCATATGGCACATCTGGCGGACCATGCAGGATTCGGAGGGAGAGGGTATTTAGGGACCATAACGAGTTATTGGTAGGCTACATAAAAATATGTAACTCTATGTCAGACCAATTCTTTTTTAATTCTGGGACTGTGCGCTCTGTGCGCTCCGTGCTACTGACAGAGTTCACTGCTGCAGCAACATGTTGCCACTCACTCTGCTTTTTGTTGTTGGCGATTCCAATCCCGTGACCGCCGAACAAAACTACCTTTCGGGCCTCCATCTCACCCACAAGTGTCTCCACTTCAACCTCCGTGAAATTTAGCTTTTTTGATTTTCTCAGTACTTCTGCCATTGTTTCCAACAAGACATAATACCGGCATCTGAGTCTGTTTTATATGCAGATCGCATTCATGAGGTCATTTGCATTGACCATTTATGGTTAAAAAGGGGCGTGTAGAGGGCGGAACGTGAAGCTGATTCAGCTGCGCACAATTATAGTCAGTATGTGATTTATAAAGCAAAGATTGCGTACAGGTGTGCGTACGCAGTGTTTTATAAATCCGAATATTTTTTGGCGCACGCAAAACTTGGCTTCTGGGCGTACGCACATTTTTAGTAACGATCCCACACACAGTTTTATAAATGAGACCCCAGGTCACTTGCTCACTCCCAAGTAGTGATGGGTCGGTCGCGAACGATTCGGTCAGAACGAACAAATCCCGAAGCCAAACGACAAGAACTGATTCCCAAAACAGAACTGATTTTTTTTTTTTTAACATAGAACAAAAATATGGTCACGTTAATAAAATATACAAAACGAACAAAGCTTTGTCTCCCCGCGACCTTACATTGATTGAGTCTAAAACGTTCTCATTGATTCAGTCAATGCGAGCAGGTAGCAATCGCGTTGGAATGGCCCATGGGTAAACAAATCATAAGGCACCACCACACAAGTTAACTAACGATCGCTGTAGGCTTCAATATTATGAAATCACATTCTTTTTTATTTTTATTTTGTTCTACATCACAATTGCATGATTTAATAAAGTATTGTTTTTACCTACCATTACGAGTCTCATTTGGTCTAGTTGCTAACGTGCAGCACTACGCTCATGGGAATTTTCTTAACTCAAAGTTGTCCTCAGGGCAGAAACGTTTTGGATTGGTTGAATCTGACAACCAATTGCAAGACAGGAGAGAATTGTGGAGGCAGGGCCGCTAAATTTCGTACTCAACAACGGAACGAGCCACCATTTGAATCCACGTCATTAAGTTTGGAGCAAGGTGAGCAATTTTCTGTGAAATGGAGCATAGTATGTGCAGCTATGTGTGAAGTATGTGCAGCTATGTGTGATTACATATTTTCTGTGAAATGGAGCGTAGTATGTGCAGCTATGTATGATTACATATTTTCTGTGAAATGGAGCATAGTATGTGCAGCTGTGTGTAATTACATGTGTGCTAGCTTAAAGGTGTGATACATGTTAAGATAGCTGACCATATGTGTGCTAGCTTAAATGTGTGATACATGTTAAGATGGCTAGACTGCTAGTAAAGCTAATTAAGCTTTACTGTACTTATATTCAAAAACAATGTTTATTTAGGGTTAGGGTTAGGGTAACCCTAGGCTGACCCTAACCCTAATCATTATTTGTCTGGGGGCAGTTTAGTCTCTTCTGGTCCCAGGGCTGAAGCAACATTCTCCTGCCCTCAGGGCTGAGTGGCCTAAATCATTATTTGTCTGGGGGCAGTTTCTCCAGGTCCCAGGGCTGAAGTAACATTCTCCTGCCCTCAGGGCTGAGTGGCCTAAATCATTAATTGTCTGGGGGCAGTTTAGTCTCTCCAGGTCCCAGGGCTGAAGTAACATTCTCCTGCCCTCAGGGCTGAGTGGCCAATTTTTTTTTTTGTCTTGGGGCAGTTAAGTCTCTTCTGGGCCCAGGGCTGAAATAACATTCTCCTGCCCTCAGGGCTGAGTGGCCTAAATCATTATTTCTCTGGGGGCTGACAAACATTGAATACTTGAATTTTAAAAGGACAGATTTGCCATTGAAATGTATCATTAAGGTTCCTCTCAACATTTTTCCAAATTGAATTATGCTATTGTATTTTTGCAGAGGAATGTGTTATGCTGGCTGATGATATCGGCTACATAGCCTGCAAATTCCTCCCAGTCAGCCGAATCGCCACGGAATGTTTAGAGGAGGAGAATGTGGAAAAAAATGAAGCCATACTTAAGGCTGATAATTGCAGGTACTTGTTATGTACCAGATCAGGGGCCGTATTCACAAAGGATCTTAGGGCTAAAAGTAGGTCCTAACTGGCGAATTTAGGAGTAACTCTTAGGGTGCACTCACACTAGGCCATCTGGCCGTGGCCGTGTGGCCGTTTTCACACCTAACCGTGCTCAAATGGCCCCATTGTTCTCTGGCCTGCACTCACACTAGGCCATCTGGCCGTGGCCGTTGCAACTGTGGCCTAGCCAAGGTAGGCTCTTGTACATACGTCATCACGTCGTAATACGTCATCACCAAGAGTCCGCTGCATGGACCATATACCATAATAAAGTCTGCCGCCAGTCAGAGTTTTAACAACAATGGACAACAACACAGAGAACACAGTTCGCACTTTGCTGAGTCTGTTGCTTATTTGGATATATGTTTACCGTTTAATGGGAAAGAAGGCTCGTCGGCGTTATGTCCGTGGTCGTCGCATGGACTATACGTCATCCAGCTCAGGTTGCGTAGCCGTGCGTGTGCGCTTGTCGGCTCATTAGCATCTGTACCGTAGCGGCCCGTGCCGTAGCAGCACACCTCTCCCAAGTGGCCAAATTGGCCCGGCCTGGCCAGACTGGCCACACTCACACTGGCAGATTTGAGCACGGTTAGGTGCTAAAACGGCCACAGCCACGGCCAGATGGCCTAGTGTGAGTGCACCTGTCACACTAAATTTGTACCGGCTGCCAAATTTGTACCAGGCGCGTCATCCATACGTAGTCCATTCCAAACCTGCCTGTCAGCAGATGATCGCGTCTCCGTTGCCGGGCAGGTTTCAAAAAACATTCAGGTCAAGGACGAAATAGCACAATACAGATAACGGATCGCGAGATAGAAGGTTTGCGAATGTTCGTGAACCTTTCACGTCATTCGACGAGATCGTCCGTTGCCAGGCAACGATCATCTGTTGCCAGGCAGATTTGGAGTGGATTACGTATGGATGACGCGCCCGGTACAAATTTGGCAGCCGGTACAAATTTAGTGTGACACACCCTTAAAAATAATGGGCGTGTCACTCTTAAATTGAGGACTCCTAACTTTTTTCACTAAGAGCAATTCACAAAGTATTTTAGGCCTAAAAGTAGCACCTAAGTCTAGGAGAGCTTAAAAGTCCTCAAGAGGACTCCTAACTCAGTAAGACCTATTCACAAAGAATCGTAAAATGCCTGCGAGACGAAATGTTAGAGTATTAAACTTGTTGTGGGGTTAGTGCGCTATGCATTAACATCCCCTACTAACAGGAATAATCTGATTAGTCCCGAAATCAAATGTTTGGCCACACTACGTTATTTAGCAACAGGGGAAATGCAACTTTGCAATGCCGACGATTTAAAAATATCGCAACCATCAGTCAGCCGTGCCATAAACTTTCCTTTGGACATTCAACAATTACACAGGATCAAAGCGAACTTCATGGCAATTGCAGGTATGCCCGGTGTGGTCGGTGCTATTGACGGGACGGACATAAAAATAATTGTGCCATCAAAAGACGAGGACGTGTTCGTCAATAGGAAGAAAGTGCATTCCATCAACACGCAGGTTGTTTTTGATGCAAATTTTAACATAGCCTACTGGATGTTGATGCAAAGTGGCCTGGAGCTTCAGCTACCCATGATTCGCGCATTTTAATGGTGAGCGGTCTGAGGCAGCTTTTTGAGATGTACCAGTTGGGTGTCACTTGCTGGGTGACAGTGACTCCATGCAAGACGTGGCTTTAGACACCCTACCTCAATCCACAACCGGGAGCACAGTTAAAGTAAAACATGTGAGTGATTACGCAGATTACGCTTAGTCCTATGCGTAAAACACATCGTATTGGCTCTTTGACGCCTTTTATTTGTTGAATCCATATTTATTTTTGTTTACTGATTTCCTCCATATATGCTAGACTCGAGCACACAAACATACACGAAATGTTGTGGAGAGAGGAATTGGGCAGATGAAACGTCGGTTTCATGTCCTCCACGGCGAAATACGCCTCACCACAGAGAGGGCAAGCACAGTAATCACTGTGCCATTCTACACAACCTCTGCAAGCGGAGGAACATTCCACAGCCAGACGATGATGATGATGATGATGATGATGGCGATCAACATGACAATGAATTTGGCCGTGTGGAACCGAGTGTACTGGCATTTAGGGATCACTTTGAAAACACATTTTAGGTAAACACCTTGGCACAAATCAGTCAACACTTGTGTAGTTCATAACATTTATTTTATTTTCAATTTTACGTATTTCTATTGTTTGCTTTCTCTCTCTCTTGAACGTGCTGGCTACAACGTCATTATCGTGGTCTGCACAAAATTGTCATCATGCATGTATTCTAACTGCACTACAACTACTTAATAGGAATTCATTTCTAGCATAGGCTATTTCCTTGTTTTTCTGTGATTTAGTGGGCTCGTCTGAACAACCAATCACCGAACTGACCGCTTCTAAACTCGTGCACGAGAATTGACGTAATCCATAGCAACGGCGCGTCACTCTTAGTTCACTCTTAGTGATTCATCCTTAGTAAGAGTAGGTCTCAGCGGCTTTGTGAATAACTTTTAAGAAAAAACTCCTACGTAAAATGTTTTAGCGCGAGTTAGGAGCACTCCTAGCGGTAAGATAAAATGCTTTGTGAATACGGCCCCAGATGTCTCTATCTCGCTCCCAAGTCATTCTGTGCCCCCACATACAATAATTGTTTGCGTCACTTATTGCTTATATTGATAATTTTTTACAGCCTTTTAAAATGTTTGCCTTCTACTCTATTGATTGCATTTATGCTTCAAAAACATTTAAAGCATCATTCATTTGTCACAATTATCTTGATAAACACAATGTATGCATAATATTACACTTTCAAGTTTTTTTTTGGTTGTGAGCAAAGCCGACATAAACTAAAAGTCCTCCCAATCCGTCCCAAAGAAGAAAAAATGTCATACCCCGGTCACTTGAATAATTGAATTGCTCAGATGACTACATAAAGCAAAGACATTGAATCAAACCATATTCAAGCTGAGTGGTTTCAGGGTGTCCACAAGATAACCATGGCAACAATAAAAAAGGTTTCATTAACTAACGTACCTAACATCATATCCATTCATCGGACATCAAAGTCACATTTATCTCTTGAAATTTTATCACAATGCATTTTAATGTTGCATTTACCACTGAGGATAAAACAAGAGTCATACATTTTGTTATGGCTAAACAGAACCGTATTATGATAGTATTGCTATTGGTTGATAGGTGGCTGAAATAGTTTGGTCAGCTGGCCAACTGGTTTGTGATTGGTCAACCGCTTAGCGTATGAGCGTGAAATCGTACACCCCTGAGTGATAATGTTACGACAATTGCTGTGGTTCAGCCGAACCTGATTTGAGCACGAATCTGACACCGAAACAAAATGTCAGGCCAAACCATCCATTCGACCTGAATCACCTTCGCAACCAAGACTGGAGCAGGAGGTCACGGGTTAGAAAGTAGTTGTTTAGTACCCATTTTATATCTCAGTGGTAAGTTTCTGACTCTACATACATAGTTTGTCTCATACGTTACTGATAACGTATACGACGTGTATATTTTATGTTTTTTTGTTCGCTGTACAATATCCTCAATGTTTTGTATTATCTTAATCTATTCCAAACAGCATTTTATGAGAAATAAAGTTTGACAGTGAACACATTGATATTGGCCCGATGCAGTGATGTAACATGCTGACTTATTTTTTGCTTGTATCTAGGGGGATTGAATCAGGTTTCAATCCCCCGAGATACATGTCACAGCATCCAGGTCTAGAGCCTGGCTGTTTAAATCACTTCACCCTGCTGTAGAACATCAACAACAGAGCCGAATTTGGACCTTGGAAGGTGTAGAACAGAGGAAGAATAATTATGTTGAAGTAAAAATGAAGTAAAAAAAAAAATCATCATACATCATACTTTTTGTCATCATACTAAGTAGCCACTAATCATTAACTTTGCTATAAGATGTTACAGAATCCCTTATACAGTGAGTGGAAAACTGCAATTATTGGGTGGGTACCCAGGATGGAACCGTGGAAGGCCTAGAGCGATGATTCCTGAGAGTGGTGACTCAGCTTTTCCATATCTCTGATTGTTGTTCAGGAATTTATCCACATGGTAGATGGTTATTGACCCTTGAGTATAACAAAACCATTGTGTATAATAGTTGCCCAGTTATTACAGATGAGGCATTGAAATGATATTGGGTACGGGGGGGGGGGGGGGAATAAGTTATTAATACAGTCAACATCTAAAAAGCTAATCAGTCTTGTCCCCTGTAAAATCAGTAGAACAAACAATACCCTTGGATTACATAAATACAGCCCCAGCTGTATAGAGCGGGAAGAACTCAGTGTTGGGTATATAGAGAATGGTATTAAAAGTAAAAGTTATTAAACGAAAGGAAAACAGTTTCTCAGAGCATTCTAAGTAATGGTCAACAAAGCAAACAGTCCTTGCCCAATAACATTACAGCTTGCATAATCATGAACCAAACTCAACATTTAAATTATGTCCAATATTGTTCATATTTGAACAAATGTAGCGGTTGCCCTACTGATAAGCAAAACCATCTAAAACAATAAAGTTAGCTAGCAAGTTAGCCGATACCTATACATCTGATTAACCAAAACATTTGAACACAATAACGTTAAGTAGCTTTCACACTGGATGTGCAGCTTAGCTACAACCCACATCGCTGTACTTGAACACTTGGTAGAAGCTAGATAGATAGATAATAGCCAGACTAGCTACCAAGGAACACGTGTGTGTGGCAGTTCAGGAGACGTGTTTTCCTTTGGAGCTTTGTAACTTGAGCTTTGTGACTAAAGATACCTTTAACATGCTAGATAAATCACTGAAGGAAATTGGATGAAACCAAGAAATATAATATGAACCCTTTAAAGACAAATATCACTATGTATCATGTTAAGGGATGACATTTGTACCATTATCATTTTTTATCTTTTGTTCCTGCGCAGGTAGGTGGCTTATTCATCATAAAGTCTTGGTCACATCTCATTTTTACAGAACCCACCGAGTGAGCCCTGTTACACTTCAAACCCAAGACCTCCTTCCTGTGACGCATAATTTTCACAATTTCCTCAATATGCATTGCATTGTGATGGCTTGTACTGTATTGTAGGCCTAATGTTATATGTTGCATAGTACTTAGTTGTATTATGCATAGGCCTATACATCATTTGTTAGTTCTGTAAAATAAACAAACAAAAAAAGAATTACAGTGAACTTATCCTCTCGGCTATTTGAGACCCCATCTTCCTGCTGTTGTGATTTGTGAAATTGTAGGAGGGAGACTATTCAGCACACATGCTCCTTCTCAAAATGAAGGCGATCAACATACAAATCCTTACCAAGATCAATTTACTCCCTGGTGCTACTGCAGCTTTATTTTGTTTTTTAGCTTTACATTACACTGACTGCCAACAGCCTAGAATAATGAAATCCAATTTGTCCAGCACACAGGGGAGAGACACAAGCTGCGGTGTCTGTGTTCATCTGTCACTGCGTTTCTGTTGTGCGGATGTATCAAGCTCTCACTTGCTTACTGACTACGGACCAAAATAAAATGCTGTGTTTTCCATCCATTACCAGCAATGCCATTGGCAACGGGCAGAATGTTTGTGTGTGTGTGTGTGTGTGCATGTTTATCACTATAGTTTATCATGCGTGTACGGAAAACTTTGTATCATCAATTCCAAATCCATCTAATTGGACATAGAGTTAGGTCACATATCAGAGCATATTAATCTCAGTTTACCGCAGAAGGTGGTGGTATTTGGAGGTTACTGCATTTATGTAACAGCTGCTTTGCTGTGGTTGCTCTCCATGGTTCTATACAAAGCTAGTTATATGAAAATGTTAAATCTTGCTGCAGACACTGTAAACAACTACTTTACTGTACGGATATGTAGATGTTTGTAATGATGGCTAGTGAAAATAATTGCAAGCATTTTATGGGTTTTCCTTTATCGTCACTAAAGGATTCAGTTTTTGCGACGTGTTTCATTAGCTGCTTTAGTACATATTCAGCCCTTTTTTTTACGTTCTTAGTATTTGTAACTTGTTTTTAATTGTGTAACATGCTGCCCAATATGACTTGTATCGATGTTGAAATCATTAGAAGAAGATGTACTATCACCCCTTTCAAACAGTGAAATATACAAAATCGCCTTCAACAGTAACATACCTCAAATAACTGGATAAGCGAGAATTGACCATCTTGTCGTCCTGCCGGATTTAATGGGAATAGATCCTCACCACTAGGTTATTGGAAAAGTCCTAGTATATACTTTAGGCATTATGCAAGTTCAAACTTAACGCCACCCATTAAAACGCAAATCCACCGAAACTCTTTCAAACCATGTCATTGGTTTTGTTCTACAGCAAAGTATGAAATAACCAGCATTTCCCAAGCAGTGATGTGTGAAGACCACTGACATTCCAAACGGGATGTAATAAAATAAAATGAACAAATTAAAGAAAAGAGAGGGGTTTAAATAATCAAAAGTGACACTTTTGTTGATAGTTTTGATAGTGTTGAGATTTTCCTTTAGTGGTCTGTTTGGCCGCCAGATAATTATTCGGTTAGAAATAATTATGTTCCCTGTCAAAAAAAGGGTGTGCTGTATTTTGTATCATCGGTGCATTCAGCTAATACAGCTTTTAAACATGTACTAAACCTGCAAATAAAACAATTGAGACAACAAAGCAAAAATAATTAATAAAATGCTACTCATTCTTTTCGGCAGATTGTTTTATTGAACTTGGTGTGCTTTCTCCAGGTTGCTCTACAGCACTATCTATGGATGGTTACTGTGGATTGGAACAGGTTATTTTACAATGAAATGCAACACATTCAGCGTTCACAAAACATACACCATCAACGTATGCATTATGTGACCACTGGCATCCCTCGCCGTTACCTGAAAGATGCCAAAGCCGCTGACGTGTGAGAAGTTTGTGTTTCAGAAGTTCAGTTCAGACGGTGGTTAAGCTAAAGCATGTCCTTGGTTAATTCTTGCAAGATCCAGTTTATGTTTAGAAAAAATGTTTTTGTTCCAACGTTCACACAAACATGATACTCAAAACACTTTTGTTGATAACCCTATCCTATCAGACGCTGTTCGATTCAATTAGCAAGAGAATGTACGATTTGTATCTTCTCTTCTTAATCTACCTTATTTAAACATTCATCAAACCATCTAACCTTTGTCCCGCATCTGTCACATTTTTCCAGCAATTAGCAATTTATTATATTGGAAGAAAACCCACCCACACGAATCATTACATCCTGGATTATTTTGTTCATTGTGATCTGTCATGAAAAAGGTGTGAGAACATCTTGATGTGAGCTTCGTAGCAGAGATTGGGTTAAATTGGGGTGGAGAAAGTGCTTCCTTTAAAAAAAATCTATTTGGTTCTATTGTATCAAACAGTTTTAAAAGGTGATGGCTATGGTAAAAAGGTGCTGGTACAGGTTGGTACCAGGTTTGGATGGGTGTCAGTAGCTCAGGTGATAGAAAGTTGCATTGTCTCTTAGCAAGACGCCTAACCCAAACTGCTCATTATGACCTTTCTGCTGCATTGCATTGTTGAATGTGTGTATAAAAAACAAAAGTACCTAAAACTTGCCCTCTTCAACACAAGATCCCTCAACAATAAAAGCCTCATTCTCAACAAATGTATCATCGACAAGCAACTTGACCTCCTGTCTAAATGAAACTTTGAAAAACCCCTGGACTACTTTGAACTTAACCAAACTACTCCTGTTGGATATTCTTAACTGGACAACCCACGCTCTGAGGGCAGAGGAGGGGGTATTGCTGCTGTTTACCATCAAGACCTCCAACCCCACCCACTCTCCATCCCTGCGGCCCCATCATTTGAACACCTGGCTTTCAAACTACCATTTACATAAAGCTATTGCTCCCCCTCCTCTCCCACACACATGTTTCCATCAATGCAGTAACTGTACATTAGTGGGGAAGGTTTGGTTGGAGAATAGTATGATATCTCCAGGGGTTATCATGAGGAATGTGTCACTTTGTGAAGGATGGTGGTGAGATTGGGGAACAGTGGTGGTCCCAGGGTATAAAAAAACGATCAAGTGGTCCCCATGATGTAAGCAATGTGTGTTTGTGTGTACATGTGTGTGTCTAAAGGTCATTTCAAAGACACCAATCTGATAAAAATGAATAAAAACATTAAAATAAATGTGCTTTTTAAAAAATGTCTTCCACTTTCCACCCTCCACCTTGATTGTCCTCTCTGCATAATGAGATCCTGGTATGGTACATTGTCTGCACCAGTGTTGGTCAAGTTACTTGGAAAAAGTAATTAGTTACTGATTACTGATTACTTATCCAAGAAAGTAATCCAGTTACTTTACTGATTACTTATCTTCAAAAGTAATTAGTTACTTTACTAATTACTTTACTTAGTTACTTTTCAAAAACACACTACTATACACAACCTGTATGCGCTTTTTTAAAACTTGTTTGTATTAGTCTCAATCTTTTTAACGATGCACATTGCAAAAAAATAAATAAAATTAAATGCAACAGTCTCTCATTTAAAGAAAATCGTTTTGGTGTGTATGTAGCCGAGCTAAATTTAATTTGATTTTGTTTTATTTTTTTATCATTGTTCATACCTTTTTTATTGTGAACTCCACCAAATATTGGTTCCTAAGTAAGTTGATTTCGTTGTTCCGTATGGCATGCCTTTTGTTTCCCTGGGGAGTGGTTTGGCGTTGCACCTGTGTGTCTAGCGTCAGTGAGCACTGATGCACGGAGCTGGTGAGTTCCGTTTGTGTCTCTCTCTGTTACATTTTTATGTTAACCCCTTGTTTGTTGCCCTTGAACGGCTGTGGTGGTTCACACTGCTTTGAGACGTGCTTTTAGGCACGCGGGAGAAACTCTGGTGCGTAGACAATTTAATTGAACTGTTGGAAGGGTGGATTTTGATTAACTCGTAACCTAGCTTGAGCCGGTGGCAGCTTAGTTTTTTTCCCGCCTTGATATTTCAAATGCGGTTGTTTTATCCGGTATGTGTGGTCAATTGTTTGCTTCCTTTGTTTTGTAGAGTGGAGAGTGATATCCCGGATTGTGTGTGACGCCCGTGTTGTTTTGTCTCCTTTGGAAAGGTATGCCTGTTATGTGTCTTTGTTTATGGTAAAATATGTAAAATGAGTGTGAGGAAAATGACAATTCTCTATTATATTTTATTTCCTTTATTAGTGTATATATTTAATATACTGTCTTTTTATTTAATTAATTTATTTGAGATCATTTTATGCTTTGTTTACATTTTTATAATTTATTCCCTACATGTATTCATTGAAAGTCACAGGATATATTAAGCTAGCGTGAGTGAGCGCTGATGCACGGAGCTGAGTGGAGAGTGATATCCCGGATTGTGTGTGACGCCCGTGTTGTTTTGTCTCCTTTGGAAAGAATAAACCTCCAGTACTCGACTCCTGTGTGTGCCTCACTCAAAGATACAAGACACAACGCAGAAAGACATCGGTTACATGTATACACACCTTCATTCGAATAGAATGAAGGTGTAAATAAAATACAGAAATAAAATAATTAAAACCAAAGTCTCTATTAACATTTAGGCTGTTCTAATGTCAAAGAGTAGGCCTATGTGTTTGAACTGTGTGTGGAAGGATGTGTTTCATAGATAAATACATAGATTGTGTAGCGACCAGCGTTCACAACGGGTTCATTCACTTCCGGGTTCGTGCCGGGGATTCTGGGGGATTCCCGGCGCGCATGTTGTTGTGTTATTGTTGCTGTTATTGTTGTTGGTCGTCGATCCGCACTACCGCCGGTTCGTCCAAGACTTTGCCACGGTCGCTAGCCCCCTCCACCGCTTAACCGAGGCAGGCCGGCCGTACGTCTGGGACGATGCCTGCGCCACGGCCTTCGCCCGACTCCAAGCGGTGCTCACCGAGGCCCCGGTCCTGGCATACCCCGACGCTGGTCGCCCTTTCGTCCTCGACACCGATGCCAGTAACGTGGGGGTCGGTGCGGTCCTCTCCCAGGGGGTGGGGGAGGGGGAACGTCCCATCGCCTACTTCAGCCGCACTCTCAGTCGGGCGGAGCGCAATTACTGCGTGACCCGACGGGAGCTGTTGGCTGTGGTCCTGGCCATGGCATTTTAGGCCGTACCTACATGGGAAGCGTTTCCTGGTCCGCACCGACCATGCGTCCCTCACGTGGCTCCTCAGTTTTAAGAACCCTGAGGGCCAGGTGGCTCGATGGCTGGAGATTCTGCAGGAATACGACTTCGAGATCCGGCATCGGGCGGGGCGTATCCACAACAACGCAGACGCACTCTCCCGGCGGCCCTGTGCGGTCCTGGAGTGTCGCTACTGCCTGCGACAGGAGGAGCGGGTCCACGAGTCTCCGATGGTGGCGGCTCTCCAGACCACCGAGGCTGACCAGACCATCGGTGAGGCGGAGGGCTGGCTCCTGCTGACGGCGAGTCAGTTGGAGCAGCAGCAGCGGGCCGACGAGACCCTGGCGTTGGTGAGGGACTGGCTGGAGGCGGGGCAGCGCCCCAGCTGGCCGGAGGTGTCGGCACGAGGGCCTGAGGTGAAGGCCTACCACTCCCAGTGGGGATGCTTCCGGCTCCACAACGGGGTGGTCCACCGCAGCTGGCAGGACCCTAGGGGTAAGAAAAACATTCTGCAGCTGTTGGTGCCCCGTGCGCTTCGTCCCCAGGTGCTGCAGCTGGTCCACGGCTCGGTGGGAGCGGGGCACTACGGGAACGCCAAGACCCTGCATCGCCTGCGGGGGCGGTTCTACTGGCCGGGCTGTCGACGGGACGTTGAGCTGCACGTCCACTGCTGCGACACCTGTACGGCGCAGAAAGGGCCTGCCCAGCGTTCCCACACCCCGCTCCAGCAGTACCTGGTGGGAGCACCGATGGAACGGGTGGGGGTCGACGTCCTGGGGCCGTTTCCAGTCACCGACTCCGGCAACCGCTACGTCCTCGTGGCCATGGACTACTTCACCAAATGGCCCGAGGTGTATGCGGTGCCGGATCAGAGCGCTGCCACCACCGCGGAGAGGCTGGTGGAGGAGATGTTCGCCCGTTTCGGGGTCCCTGCTGAGCTCCATAGCGACCAGGGGCGGAACTTTGAGGCCCAGGTCTTCGGGGAGGTCTGCCGGCGGCTGGGGGTGCACAAGACCAGGACGACGCCGCTCGCTCCATCCCCAGAGTGACGGGTTGGTGGAGCGGTTTAACCGCACCCTGGCCACCCAACTCGCCATCCTCACCAGCCAGCACCAGCGGGACTGGGACCGCCACCTGCCCTTGATCCTGTGGTCCTATCGGACGGCAGTGCAGGAGTCCAGCCACTGCACGCCGGCTGCCCTCATGTTCGGGCGGGAGCTCCGGACACCGGTGGACTTGGTGTTCGGGTCTCCGCCCGAGCCTGAGATCGCTGGGGGTGCGGCTATGGACTATTTCCGCAGGCTGAGGGATCGCCTGCTGGTGGTCCACGACTACACCCGCCAGGCTCAGGCAGCCTCAGGGGTGAGGCAGAAGAGGGGCTATGACACTCGCTGCCGGGGACGAGCGTTCAACCCGGGGACAGGGTGTGGGTGTACTGTCCCGTCAGAAAGAGGGGGGTCTGCCCTAAGCTGCGGAGCCACTGGCAGGGACCGGGGGAAATCCTCGACAGGGTGTCCGAGGTGGTGTACCGGCTGCGGATGCCGGGCGCCCAGGGGCGTGTGGTAGTGTTGCACCTGGACAGACTCTCGCCGTACCGCCCCCTCGCCCCGGTTGTTGCTGATGAGGGAGGCGGAACTCCTCGTGGTTCCCCTGGCGGCTCCCCTGTCCCTGCCGGCTCCCCGGATGGGGCCGTTGGTCCTGCGGCTGTCGCCCCTAGGGGGGCTCAGCGGCCGAACCGGCGGCGCCGGCCCCCTGAACACTTTAAGGACTATGTGTCGGGTGATGTGGTCGTCAGGGACGACTGACCCCTCAGATGGGAGCTGTGTAGCGACCAGCGTTCGCAACGGGTTCATTCACTTCCGGGTTCGTGCCGGGGATTCTGGGGGATTCCCGGCGCGCATGTTGTTGTGTTATTGTTGCTGTTATTGTTGTTGTGGTTATTAATGATCAGTGGGGTTAAGCAGCCTAGCCTTGGAGTTTGATAAGTTGGAGTGATTGTGTAGTACGGGCGTGCGAGAGAGAGAGAGAGCACACCCGCCGTGGTGATGTTTGGCTTGTTGTGGGCTGTCTGTCGGCATTCGCCGAGTTGGACGGTGTGCTTTGTGTATCATGTGTTCAATGTACATCTGTCTGGTCTTGCGGTAGATTGATGTTTAAATAATGTCACACCACGATCGGTTATACTTGCAGGCACTCATTTGCAAGTGCACTGATTGCTGTCCGATAGGCTAAGTTGGCCCATAGCTAGCATTATGCCTTCTATTTCTAGATCTTATGACTAATTAATGTTTTTAATGTTTTTTACATCTTTTACCGAGTCAAACTCAAAGTAATGTCTGAACTTCCATGAATTAAATGCTCCATGTTCGCTCTCTCTCCCGCACTCCATGTCTTGCACACACGGTGTTGTTTACTTCTAGACGTCGCGCCGCTGCAATTTTCCTCTCGTAAACGGTCGTTGCCATTTCCGACCATGTCCGATTGCGTCCGCTCTCCGATCTTGAATTGATTAGCCGCATTGCCCAATCAGCGTTGAGCTTGACCCGACGTCACTGGCAGAGAGTAGTGAGCTTGGACAGAAGTATACGGCCGACATCTTTCTTTATTCTGTGTGGAAATAGTAACATAGTTACGCCATTAAATGCTTTTATGGAAACATTATTAGCGAGAAATGTGCATTTTACTTTCATAATGTTCGCTCGGTGAATGTGAAGGATGTTTGGTTTGATAGTTATGACGAAGAGGGAACGCTCCGACAGAGTCTCTGGTTACTAAGCAACCTCAACGTCTTGGCGGACTATATATCTGCTGATCAACACTACGAATGCTGGAAACACACCAGACACACCATGGGAAGTTATTTAACCCGATTATTGTTATTTATATCCGAGCATATCAGTTTTTATCATGGGTGTCTTCACGGGGACAGTTGCTGTTGGCATCTTACATTCAAAGGCCAACTGTGAACAATGTACTTAAGGTAATCATCCTTAAATTGTATTGATGAATAGCTGACAGATGTAAGTTTATTTTATTCAAATATCATCCCTTAAATTCAAATGGTTGCTAAGCAAAAGAGCCATTATAGCAAAAAGTGTTGCAACTGTCCCAGGTCTCCTCTATTCAATCAATCATTATGTATGACTGGCATAGATAGTTTCATAATTACTCACGGCAACTGAGCGGAGAAAAACATTCCACCCTGTGCTGTTTTTAACTGACTCCAAGTGACCTGCTGCAGGTCCTGGCTCCTCTACGTCCGCCATGTTTTAATTCCGTTCACGAAGCATTCGGAATTCAAGATCGGAGAGCGGACGCAATCGGACATGGTCGGAAATGGCATCGACCGTTTCAAATGGCAACGACCGTTTACGAGACGGAAAATTGCCGCTCCGCTATAGGCTACGTCATTGTCACGAGACAGTCTCACAAAGCAAATACGGCAAAATCCCAAATTCTTTTACTGTCAATAGAAAAAATAAATCACGGTTTTGTAACGCAGTAACGCAGGATGCTTGCGGGAAAGTAAAAGTAATCGAATTACTATTTTTGTAATTATAATCCCTTACTTTACTCGTTATTTGAAAAAAGTAATTGGATTACAGCCCATCACTGGTCTGCACACATAATTACATATTTTCTTCTGGTATTTTATGCACGTATCTTTGGCCTGTGACTCAGCTACACATCCCAGGTGAGTCTGTTTCGTTGGTTTCCATGTAAACAAGGAAGCCTTATTCACTCCAATTGCTTTGATTCAATATTCTAGAGACAAAATCGCCTTGTGTTACTCCCCCATTCACATCCACAGTTTAAATTGAACAGGAATAAGATAAATACAAGTGAAACAAAATAGAAAAACATTGGGTGGGACATAGATAAGAAAATTACACAATAAATAAACATTATCCTCCTTTAAGCATTTCAAGTAATTATGGATTCCTGATATGTGTTTGTGTTATTGAATTTAATAAATAAGGTTTAAACTGTTTACTGGTGTTTGGTGTCACGTGGTGGCTTTTGTTGAAATGTTGGAAGAAACCGTTTTCATCTTTGTGAGAGGTTTCAGCCTAGAGTAGGGACGTTTATTTTGACTTAATAGCTGACCAATAACCACCATTAAGCCTTAATCTATAACAATAAATGTGCTACAAGCTGACGAAAGTCTTTGACCCGTACAAGGACTACCGGTATGCTTACTTTACCGAAGATATACTCGAATAGTTGACCACCTGAACCTGCTAAATCCAGCGTGGTCCGAGTATTTTTATGTGTCGCCTTGCAACGTGTGTGAGCCTTTGTGAGCAGGGCTTGGAAGAAATGGCCCTGGCATTTTGGCCCAGACCAGTCAACCACAATCTTCGGATAATAAATTGTGTGCGCCGCAAAGTGCGCCCTGCTGGGAGTTTTCTATGGTTGCGGTCCAATATTCCTTTTTGCTGAGGAAGGTTCCTTACTGAATGAAATGGCCCGGAAGTATGTACGTGGCAGCCATGATAACAGGTGTCCGAATTCTCAAAATGCTCAGGAAATGTTCCTTTCTTATCTCTTTTAGTGCAGGGTATACTAGACCATCCTTTTAAGAAAGGAAAGGAGATATTGCCGACCCACAAAACACAATCGAACAATGACCGTTTAATTCATGCAATCATAGTAATTCGATCTATGACCATAAACATGAGTGGTCAGGCATCAGCAACCTTTATCAACGTGAAAACTATTTTGTTTCCCTTTTGTCATTTTTTTATTCTATTCCAACCCTGGTAATGAAGATATTTGGTATTTAGGTTCTCCCCGTTTATGCAGCTTGCATGAAACGCAGTAAGAACGCACAAAGGAAAGTATCTAAGATAAGCTTTTAGAAGTCCATCTTCGGAGTGTTGTATTTTCATCACGTCAGACCCCTGTTTATAGCGTCCGCCGTTGCATAATTCCGTAGCCTACAGGAAGTGTAATCTGATCTCTTAGTATTGCCATTGCCTTTCCTTAGTCTTTATGAATCCTCCTACACATCTTTCCTTGACCTTATGACATATTCCATCGAGGTCATGGAAAAGTGGTCAGGAAAGGACAGAAGACAGACATTTGAGTATTCGGCCGCAGCCTTTGTGTCGGCCAGCACCAGAAAACACTTGTGTACTTCCACTGTATCAATCTTCCTAACCTTAAAGCACACCTTAATAGAATAGGGCTAGGCTCTACAAAGTGGTAGAAAAATAAACAGGAAACAGTGATGAACATTTCCTTAACAATTAAAAAATAGAAATTATTGTTAAAGTATATCGTTTTTATTTTTATTTACTTCCCTTCCCTTTTGTGTGTTATATAGCCTATTTTATACATGCATAAGGTCTGCTAAGGTACAAAGCTCAAAGTCAACATCGGAGGAGAGACCTCTCTTCCATTGAAGAAATCTCTGCTTAACTGCCAACAGCTAATTCGCAGTCAGCTTTAACTTCTGTGGTTTTGTTATGTCAAGAAATCATTGTTTCCAGTAGTCAGTGTTTCAATGCCTCTTTGTAATCACTGATGTGTGCTTATGGTAACGCTCGGTAAAGGTGGCAGCTAGATCTGGAAATGATGGTCTTCAGCCTGAATTATCTGGTGTTTGGACACACAGGCCCTTCTACAGGATGATCAGAAAGAGCCCAAACCACTCCAAAGCTACTAAGCTATGTGAATGGGATTAAAGTTGGCTTGAAAGTAGCTGCAGAGTTTGCATAATACAAACTTGCATGCACACAAAAGAAAAGGAAGCGTCTTTAACGCTGTGCTGAGAAACTTATATTTTGCACATCATACAGTAAACATTGTAAAAAAATCTAATCTAGTTCCACGTATGGAAGACTGTATTGACCAAGTTGCTTCTGCCAAATTCTTTTGCAGGTGCCAAAGAGTTCGCAAAATGTCTACTTTTATTACAGCATCTGGGGTCTCATTTATAAAACTGTGCGTGGGATCGTTACTAAAAATGTGCGTACGCCCAGAAGCCAAGTTTTGCTACGCCAAAAAATATTCTGATTTATAAAACACTGCGTACGCACACCTGTACGCAATCTTTGCTTTATAAATCACATACTGACTACAATTGTGCGCAGCTGAATCAGCTTCACGTTCCGCCCTCTACACGCCCCCTTTTAACCATAAATGGTCAATGCAAATGACCTCATGAATGTGATCTGCATATAAAACAGACTCAGATGCCGGTATTATTTCTTGTTGGAAACAATGGCAGAAGTACTGAGAAAATCAAAAAAGCGAAATTTCACGGAGGTTGAAGTGGAGACACTTGTGGGTGAGATGGAGGCCCGAAAGGTAGTTTTGTTCGGCCGTCACGGGATTGGAGTCGCCAACAACAAAAAGCAGAGTGAGTGGCAACATGTTGCTGCAGCAGTGAACTCTGTCAGTAGCACGGAGCGCAGAGTCCCAGAATTAAAAAAGAAGTGGTCTGACATAGAGTTACATATTTTTATGTAGCCTACCAATAAATCGTTATGGTCCCTAAATACCCTCTCCCTCCGAATCCTGCCATTTGCATGGTCCGCCAGAAGTGCCATATGGTGCAGCATTACCACGGCGCTCACCTCTGTATTTATAGGGTTACGGTAATAAGACTGACGAGAACGCCTTGGATAATCAGTTTGTAATTACCCACGTAAAATGTTCTTGAACATAACCCCTTTTTAATGCCTGATTTGTCATGAAAAGCATCAAGAGTAACGGACAACGATTGTGATGAGTGTGGCTTGGTTTTTCACACTTGGGATTTAATTGAAATTTGATCATGTGTTTACAGTGTCACATAAAAATATTATGTTATTGACACATGTTGGACAGATGCTTTATTCCATGCAGTCGCGCCGTCAGTGGACAGTATTGAGTGACGGGATTAAATATAGAGAATTTCTTTTTATTTCTATTCTAAGGAGATATTTCTGGAGTTATAACTGAGAAATAACGCAGTGGACTTAAATTATTGTGATTATTCTGATAGGATTTAACGCATGATACGGGTTGAAATTAAATTGATGAAGGGCGATGATAAAACATAATCGTTCTTCTCACTCTGCAATTCTTCGGTCTGACTTCAGTTCCCCACCGTCTTTGTCGCCAATTCTCCTTTTCCTCCAAACCATGCGTACGCATGGGTCAGAGTTTGCTTAGGGCTGCGCACATTTTCCCGTCAAGTTGGTTTTTTATAGATCACAACCTTGGCGTGAAAAGTCACGTACGCAACTTGCAGCCCCGTTTTGTGCGTACGCAACGGTTATAAATGAGACCCCCGGGGCCTCATGTACTAAGACTTGCGTGGATTTCATACTGAAACTTGGCGTACACCAAAACCCAGAAACTGTCTTACGCACAAATAAATTCAGATGTATCAAAGTGTTCGAACGCATGGATCCAAGCACGTTTCTTTTGTACATCTCAATCAACGTGGAATTGAGCGCACATGCCGAGGTGCCAAACTCCTCCCTGTCCACGCCCTCATTTAAATATGCAATTTTATTTAAATAGGCCTCTGGACCTGAGATTCAGCTCTTAATCCGATCACCTGGCAGTGGCACCATGAACAGAGGCAAAAAACGAAACTTCACGGAGTCCGAGCTCGAGATTTTGCTCCACGAGGTAGAAATGCGCAAGCATATGCTATTTGGAACCCTGCCAACAGGGATAAATGCAAAACAAGAGAGAAGTGAGTGGGAGCGTGTTTGCGAGGCCGTCAATGCAGTGGGGTCTCAGCAGCGCACACACTCTGAAATTAAAAAAAAGTGGTCAGACCTCAAGGTGGAGGTGAAGCGGAGGGTTTCTGCCCACCGCCGAAGCGTGACCGCAACAGTTGGGGGGACGGGAGTGGGGGAACTCTCCCCCTTCGATTTGAGAGTGGCCGCTTTGATCGGTGACACAGCTCTCACCGGAGTGGTGGGAGCCCATTCAGGGGTTGACACTAACGGTTGCCCGCTTGCCCAGGGCAAGTAAAAAAAATGTTTGGGCAGGTTGGACAGGTTAGCCAACACAGCTAGCATCTCAAGTGCAGCACCTCCGCGAACGGTTTAGGTAGAAGTTAAATGGAGTAGTGATGGAGGAGTGCAGTTACTTTGGATTGAGGCAAATTATCAAGGAAGTCAAGAACACGGATTTGGGTTTCATAACTGTGCACATGCACAGAGCAATAGCGATCTTTTTCACGAAATTGGACCCTCACAAACTACTGTATACATGAAAGCTGAGCCTCCACTTATTCCAGCAGTCCAAACCATATCATTCTGTGACTAAAACTCGCAAATAACAACTTAAGAAGAAACGTCCCCTTTTCTTGTAATAACCAAAAATGAAGTATTACCTTTGTGATTTTTGTCCACAAAGTTGATTCTGATCGAATAAAACCACCATAAACAGATTATCTAGTATCTGGACCAAATTTTGCAACTTAACATGGTGTTTTCAATCAATGAATAAGAGAAGGTTTCTTAGGAAATAGGTAAATTGCCTTCAATCAGAAAACATATTCTTCAGCGCAATCTAGTGGCCATATATTTATTTGCGAGTGTTTGGCTTGGTGCATTCGATTGCCCTGAACTTTAAATAGAGGTGTCAAGTGTCTTAATTGTAAGATATCTACCTTTATTTGTGTCTCATAGTAAGACAGCGCTCCCAACTGATAACGACCAACTGATGGTGGAAATGTTATCTTCCACTTATGCCGTGTTCCATGGCTTTATTCACTTTAACCAAGTATTATCCCCATTGAATATTTCACTTGCACAACAATCTTTCTTTTGGCCCAAAGATGACATTATCGCCCTTGCAGTTGTGGAGATATAATCTATTCTACTATATAATCTACTTTGGGTATGTTCTTTCCTGAAAAAAACTTTTCCCCTGATATCAAAAATGGTATAGAATATCGATATTTTTCCAGGAATAGTGTTGAAGTTAGAAAATCCAGTATCGTGACTGACAACCCTACTAGAAACGCAATTGTGATTATTCAGTTAGAGCTACAAGAAACTTGAAAGTTAAAAAGACATATCTTTGCTACTACCTCTGACATTTAGTTATGTACCTTTGCATAAAATCATGCAGGTCTACATATAACTTGGCGATAGTTTTAATAGAACGGTGGACTGAAATCACTTCATGGCACGATGTGACCGCTCGATAAATAAGTAAACAAAGGGAAGTTTGTTATTTTTTAAACACATGTGTGGAAGCTAACATGATTTTTCTGAGACCCCCAAAACCAGGCCGGGTGCCTGGCAAAAAGAGGTCCGTTCATGATTCTGATTATAATTTGGGCAAGTGAACATTACATTCGGGCAAGTTGAACCTGACCTGTACTTGCCCGATGGGCAAGTGCTTTTGAAACCTTAGTGTCAACCCCTGCCATGAAGGGGACACCGATCATCCCCAAGGTAAATATGCTGAAGTCATAAATGCTGTAATTATACTGGTCATACAATTGGCTGCTTAAAATACACATAAGTCGTGCGTAAAGATGCCAGGATATTAAAGACTTTGACTCGTGTTTATTAACTTAAATTTTTTATTTTTGAATAGACAAGCAAGGAGAGGGCACGGATGGCTCCGTCGGCCCCGGCGTCTCCTCCGTCGGCCCCGGCGTCTCCTCCGTCGGCCCCGGCGTCTCCTCCGTCGGCCCCGGCGTCTCCAGCGTCACCGCTGACTCCGGTTTCTCCACCGGCTCCGCTGCACGCGGCGCCTCGAATTCATCTGCTGACCACCCGACCGGCCGTGTCCTCACCCGAGCTGTGCTGGAGTCACAGGCAGAAATCGTCAGAGCCATCGGTGGCATTAATGATCGCCTTGATCGGCTTATTAATGTACTCAGTGACATAAGCGAGTCAATAAATACACTTGTGTCAAAGTAAATTCTGTCCTTGCCTCTTTACATGCTTGAAATCACATTCTGCCGGGCCCGTATGGCTCCTCGGGGTGGGTTGCAGTTGACGGGTCCGGCATCCGGTTCCTCCAGTGGGGGGTTGTGCTGCTCTGGCAGTGGTATGTCATGGCGGTGTGCCACATTGTGGAGGACGCCACAGGCCATCACAATGTGGCACACCTTCTCAGGTCTGTACAGTAGAACCCCCCCCGACCTGTCCAGGCATCGCCACCGTCCCTTCAGCAGGCCGATTGCCCTCTCCACAATTATTCTCGTCCGGGAATGGAGGTCATTATACCTCCTCTCTTGGACGGTGTTGGGGTTTGTAAGAGGGGTCCCCTGGGGTCAGATGAAGGCAGAATACAATACACAACGTAAAAACCACACAATGAATGAATGCAGAAGTGCACCGTGGGCGACATTTCTAACTTTACGCCCGCTTTTACTGACGTGAATACTGAACACGTCAGAGAAACATGATATTTGGATGTGCACAAGCCCCAGATGTGCATTACGCTGGTTTATACATACGGGACAATTACACGAATAAAGCATTTTACTCACCCAGAAGCCACCCATCGCGCACAGTGCCAGCCTCCAGCCTGTTCCCAACCATGCTGTTGGTCAGAATGAATGAATCGTGCGTTGAACCAGGCCACCCTGCCACGATGTTAAGAAGCTGCATTTGCGCAACACATATGACTTGGACATTGATAGAATGAAAGTGTTTCCTGTTGACGTAAACAAATTCATCCTGTGATGGCGCTTTAATGGCAATATGTGTGCAGTCAACAGCTCCGATTACATTAGGGAAACCGGCTGTTGCTGCAAATTGCGCTTTAATGTTGGCCTGTTCAACAGCATTGTATGGGAATTTGATGTACCTGGATGACATTCGGATGATTCCGTCCCACACAGCTGGCATGGCTCGGCTCAGGGTGGACTGGCACACTCCTGACCGATCGGCCAGCTCCCGCTGGAAGGCCCCTGTTGCCAGGAACCCCAGCGTGGTCAGCACCTGTGTGGGCACGGACAACCCCTGGCTCCTGGCTGTGTGGCGCTCTAGGGCCGGCCGCAGCTCTGCGCACAGCTCCAGTAATACTGGCCTGGGGAAACGAAATCGGCTCATGAGCCAATCATCATCATTTGCGAGTAAGTCCTCGCGTTCCCTAAATATACGTTCCCTTCGGATTTGACCATTTGCGATGTCCTCTAACAACGCTAACGCAGCCATTTAAAAAAATAATAATCTTCATCCATTGCGCATGCTTTTATAGCCACCCATATAATTGCAAGGTGTGTTAATTGTTCATTAGTGTGTCTCTGATGTGCAAATCACTCTGATGAGTCATTGTTTTCACCTTTTTTCACAGTTTCCCAGCGTCACCTCTAAGTGTCGCCAAAGGAACAATAGCTGTAGAAACGTGCGTACGACAGCTCTGGAGCTGGCGTGGGGACCGCACATTTTTACGGTCATTTCACGTTTTGTACATCTGAACGTGAGCGTGGAAAAGGACGTACGCCACGTTTTTGTGCATACGCAACCTTAGTACATGAGGCCCCCGGTCTTTATTCACACAAAGCAATGCCGTTTGGGTTTAGAAATGCTCCAGTGACCTTTTAACAGTTAATGCACATGGTGGTGGGCGACTGAAGTTTGTGCAGTATATTTAGATGAAGTCATCTATAAAGACCCCTGGGCAACTCATCCTCAGCGCTCTGTTCTGCTGCTTGGCTGGCGTGTGTCTCACCGTTAACCTTGCCAAGTGCAAGTTTGCAAGTGCGATGGGAACAAACCACGGCCGAGTCGTCGGACATGTGCAACCCTCCCTGGTGCGCCGGTTCAAAGTTGAAATATTTTAAACAACGATGCCAGTCCCCTCTGTAGTAACGTGTAGCGAGGTTGGGTGCCGCTTTCCTATATAGAAACAATTGAGTGGGTTGCGCACACTGTCTTAATTGATCTAAATTGAACCCACTTTAACCTTTTTAAAATAATTGATCAGATGATGAGAGAGTAGAGAGACAGACACAAGCCGATTATGGAGAGCGAGTAGAGACAGCAGCAGATGATGGAGAAAGAGACAGCAGCAGAATGGAGAGCGAGAAGAGGCGACAGCAGATGATGGAGAGAGAGACAGCAGCAGAATGGAGAGCGAGAAGAGAGACAGCACCAGATGATTGAGAAAGAGACAGCAACAGATGAAAGAGAGACAGACAGCAGCAGATGATGAAAGAGAGAGACAGCAACAGACGATAGAGAGAGAGAAAGAGGTGTGTGTGTGTGTGTGTGTGTGTGTGTGTGTGTGTGTGTGTGTGTGTGTGTGTGTGTGTGTGTGTGTGTGTGTGTGTGTGTGTGCAAGCAAATCTATTCTTCAAATAAACATAAATGTATTTGTCTGGTACTAGAATGTCAATACAAAATTAATGAAATAATTTGTGGAATATTCTGTTAGTACTATACAGTACTATATTAGTACTAAAATCTTGTTTTTTAAAATAACCTGTTGGGGACCAGAAGAACATATCACATGTATGTAAATTGTGGTTAATTTAAACACTTATTACACTCATACAGAGCATGTGAGCGGAGCGGAGCGTGGAGCGGGTGGTGGAGCGGAGCGGAAGAAATAGGTTGGAGCGGGTTGGAGCGCAGAGCGGTTTTAAATTCAAAGGCCGGAGCGGGGATTTCACTCCGCTCCAGTCCGCTCCAGTCCGCTCCGATTTTAACTGCTTCTAGCGGCTTACATGTAGGTGGTTCACGTAGAATAGAATGGGTTTCAATGGGAGCATCCAAGCAACCTGATTGGATAAAACGCGTCACGTGAGACCCTTCCACCCCCCCACCCCCGCAACACTGGCTCCTCGTGTGCCCGCGAGAGTAGCAAGATGGAGTTTGGGAAGTAAATTTGAGCGGAGCTTGGAGCGATTTCGCCGGAGCGGCAGGAAATTTAAGATGAGCGCGGAGCGGTTTTGAGCGGAGCGCCCTGGCACAACGTTGAGCGGCAGAGCGAATGAGCGGACATCCTCCCGAGCGGGGAGCGGGAATTGCGCGGCGCTCCGCTCCGCTCACATGCTCTGCACTCATAGAAGTTGGCAGAGCAGTGGGCTGGACATAACACAATCCAGCACACTCAATTTAAGAATATGGTATACAATGAGGAAAGAACATTTCAAGAGAATCATATATGTGTGTTAATGTTTAGCCATGCATAATAAAACCTCTGATATTTTTTTGCAATATATTCATGATGACAGTTATTCTGAAGGACACCAAAGGCGCTGTCTAAGGATTTGACTTGGTTATTAAAGGTGACATATTATACCAATATCCTGAGAGTGTGATTAGCCATTACACGCCTTTTTGGAAGTCTGCCTCTTCTGACATCACAAGTGGGCATGTCCATAGATGTGTGCTGGATACCCAGTGTACTGTAGCAAATGCAGCTCATTTATCCGTCATACATCTAGGTGGACACGCCCAAATGTGATATTACAAGAGGCAGATTTTCAAAATGGCTTTAATGGCTAATCCCACCTGGTGGTATAATATGTGTATGTCACCTTTAAGCATGAGTTTAGGTACGTCCGTGCCTTTGCGCTCTTGTTAAGGGAGATCGCAACCATTGGTTGGTATAAAGGAGTCATGCGGGACGCGTGACGGGTTAAACCAATTTTTTCATACATATTATGTGCACAGCGTTGACCAGCATGTTCATAGTTGTGTATAGGCGAAATTATGGTGATTCTGCATGTTCATATATACAGCATTTACAGTAGCCTATATTCTGTGGCTGTGGAAGCTGTATTGATACGTTGTAGATCAGTGGTTCTCAATCTTTTTTGAGCCAACGGCCCCCTGACTTTACCCTGATCCTCTGGCGCCCCCCCCATATTTTTTTTAAAATAACATAACAACTGCGGCTGCCGCCGAAAGTGTCAGCACGGGGAAAGCTGAGCGGTAGGCAAAAATCTGTGCGCTTTCATGTGGGCGGCAACCGCTTCCTGGTTTACAGCCGCTTTTGTAACCTCCTCCCCTCTACCGCCATTCCCTCATTGAAATGAATGGAGGCGGCGAGTTGCCGCGCAGCGGTGTGAAAGCAGCTTTACACTGTGCATAGACAGTATGAAGTAGCTGAGACGGTAGAGCGGTTAGAAACCAATGAATGAAAACCATGAAAGGTTAAAATGAAAAAAATCACGTGCCAAGCGCCCCCTAGGTTGTGCGAACGCCCCCCAGGGGGCGGTACCATTGAGAAACCATGTCGTAGATGAATGGTATTGCCATGTGGGCGGGGCTAGATGAAGCTGGACTATATATACCCTGCACGACAAGCATTTAGGGAGTTAGGGTATGGCTACCTGGATGGTAGACCTAATGCTGCGTTCGAGTATTCTCTGCGAACCGACTCGGATCTGACTGACGCCACGCCCACACTCGCGGTAGGATTGGCAGAGGACCAGGCGCTCCAATTAAGTAGGCTATAGGCCATAGGCAGAGATACGGACGCAGTAAGGTATTGCAGTAATATGCCTTTTCAACTACAACAGTGGTCCAAGCACAATGAAAACAGTTCATACTTCAAGTCACCCTGGGTGCAGCCATCTTGAATTCAGGCTTTTTTTGGCCTGGCCAAGACGACATCCTGACTTTTGGATTTTCGGTGCCGTAAGTAGTAAACGATTATAAAAGCTACTTTAACGGCACCAACAATCCAAAACCCAAGTGAAATCTAGATGTAAAGAGTGTGTAGTTCAAAACGTGAGCAGCTTTTACTTCTTCGCCACCTACAGAGTTTGATCATATTAATGTAATAATATGTTGAGACAATTGTCCATTTGTCTCTTATTATGATTAATCTTGCAGAATGCATTTCACGTTTGATTGTTTATATGAGCATAGTTGGTTAGGATTTTTTGTTGTTAATGTCATCCTTCACAAGGGTAATCCAAATGGCTGCAAAGGTGACAGACACATAAAGAAACTCGGAGGCAAAGCTGTATTCACAATAGGACTACTGCTAACAACTTTAATTGGTTGTTCTCTTTTGTACTGATGAAAGTACTTTTTGTCCAAAAAATAATTCATGTTTTTTTTTTAAAATCCTCTGTGTTTTTTGAAAAGCCACTCCTGATCATTTTTGGCATGATCACACCCTTCTTCAACAACAGTTCATCCCCACAACAATGTAGATGAGAAGAGTGTGTCGGCAAAGGAGTAGACGCGAGGGAGGATTTCAGTCTTAGGTACAAGCCGAGGGCATGAATCTTTTTTTTTTTTGAGAATGGATATTTTGGCCCCAATGATAAAAAATAATATCAGTTTGATATCATAATGTCATAAACAGATTTGCTAACAGAAAAAGTTAAACAAAGTTAGGGATTTGAAAATGGTTAAGGCATCCAGCTAGAGTAGAAGCATCATGCAATAAATAGGCTTATAAACATTATTAAAGCAAATTTTGTTCATCCAGCCACTTCACTATATATTGAGGAACCAGGATAAGATGATGAAGTGAAAGACAGGAAAAGGACAAATGTTAAGCTTGCTGGTAGTTCTACCAGGAGGACTCAAATCACGCGCGGCTGGCCGCCAATCACCAGCTACCAATCACCTGCATACACCTGCTCTATAAAGAGTAGTCTAACATATGTCTTTGCTACTCAGGTCTTCGTTTCGATGCATGAACTGCTTTACTGTGCTTTCGATTTTCGTTTCTCTAATCTCGTCACAATGTCGGTTAATACACACCCAGAGGCCGTAACGTTGGATTCCGATGAGGACGCTATCCCTCCATCTCCTGCTGTATCGCGTAGGAGTTCGAGAATCCAACTAAGATCGGCTTCTTGGGCGTCTGGAACTCCTGACTCAAGAAGGCGTCCCAGTGGAAGTCGGCTTGTCTCGGGCGGATGCCCTGCAGCTTGCCGACACAGCGCTGGGGGAACATCTCCACGCTCCACTCTCTCCAACGTTCGCTCCGGATGCCACCGCTGCTGGCTCCGCTGCTGCGACGGGATCCTTAACAACACCCCCAACAAGTCCCCGGCGAAGACCTCCGCCAGGTTCTACACACCCTCGCCGCACCTGGCACGTGCTCTGGTACTGCAGCCCCCGTGGTAGCCCCTTTCGCGTATTCTCTCGCTACAGCTCTACCAGTCCAGCTTCAGGGTAGGAGTTTTATTACGCCAGCTACGGGTTCCCAGACCACAAAAAAGAACATACTCCAGGGCAGAGATGTCAATCTTACTGTTACCCTCCCCCGCCATAGAGCGCCAATGGGTTGAGTGCGGTGACGTGTCCGTTCTTTTAAAAACTTCAGATCCTAGACTTACGCGCAATCTTTCTTTCGATGAGTTTGTCATCACATTCGGGATTTACAGAGACATTATGTGCCAAGTTTATCCTGATAGGAGGGCAGAACTCGACGCTTGCCTCGCTATTATTGCCGACCTCAACCAGCGCTACGGGGGAACGTTATTCTACGAATATCACAAGGCATTCTCTGCCAAGTCGGCCCAATGGATCGCCATGCTTAACGTGAGGATTGATTGGTCCACTACGGACACCGATTTTCTGCTCCACCACAACGGTGCTATGTCCCAAGACCGCTACTACCGCCCCCGTCTATGCCTCTAAAACGCCACTCGTCCACGGCGACGTTAACGTAAGACAACCGCGCGATCGTCTCGGACGGGCTATCGTTTCGTTCAATGGGAGGCCCAGCTGTAATAATTTTAATGAATCTGCCTGTTCTTACTATCAATGTAAATTCTCCAACATCTGCAGCTTTTGCAGGGACCCGCACCCGAAATCCACCTGGCCCCGCCGCCAAAGGCCGGCAATTCAAGGGAGGGGCCATCCCTCCAAGAGATTCTAAAATCTCACCCATCTACCCCAATCAACATTGCTTCTCTAGCATAATTCCTCTCATCGCACCCCGACCCCGATTTCGTAGACCATCTCATCACGGGCCTTTCACAAGGGTTCCGGGTGGGAGTCCTTTCTCCGTTGTCCACTAAATATGTGGCAAAAAATCTCCAGTCAGCTCTGGCAGAACCGGAAATAGTGTCTGCTCTTCTGGCTAAAGAGCTCCCTTAAAAACTACGTTATCGGCCCATTTAGTTCTCCCCCCTTTTCTTTCTTTAGAATAAATTCTCTCTGCGTCGCTACCCGGAGATATTCAGGGAAAAAACGTCTTATTTTTGACATGTCTTCTCCTCACTCTGACTCTATCGCTAGCGTTAACGAATGTATCCCACCAGCAGGGGCGGATCTAGAAAAATATCCATGGGGTGGCAAGAGGGGGACAGGAGATTTTGAGGGGTGGCACCCTATGGCAGAAGTATATACAGTATGCCGATTTAATAGCCATATCAATCAATATTTACTTGGAAAGCCCCCACATTTAGATATTTTGACTCAATAACATTATATTTATTTTATTGTGGGATGAGTAAAGCCTTACATTTAAACATAAAAGGTTTCAGACAAAATGTAATAAATTATTACTGAATAATTACAAAATCAACCTGCCTTACAACAAACACCTGCACTATTACACCAGCAGGGGCATGGGGCTAACAATATATGCAAAGAGAGCTGCAATATGTACTTTAGTTAACAATAAGTTGGTATTTGTCCATGAGATATTCCTATCAGATGTCAATCATCAGTCCAACTTGAGTGCAAATATCACTTTATTCACAGATTCCAATAATTTACATACAATGCCACCCTCAAAGCGCGGTGACATAGAATAACTCCCAAAGTAGAGTGTATTACCTGCATGCTTGGAAGAGCCAAATGGGGATTCAGGGGAAGTGCTATCAAAGATTTCCCTCTCTTTCTTTTTTTATATCTTAAATTTCTAAGTATTTTCAAGACCTTTTGGGTTTACCATATTATTTTTTTTGCTCTTGATGTGAAGCTTGTTTTATTATTAATTATTGATGACTTATATTGGTTTATAAAAGTTCAGACAGGTGTGCAACCAAGTACATTAGAGATGGCCATTTGTAAATAATTTACAGAAGATGACTTGCATTTTGTTGTCCAAGTACCTGTTACTTGGTTCAATGACAATAAAGTTTAATATAATCAAATCGAATGACTGTTGATACAAAAGGAGGCACATGAAGTTAACGGTCAGGAAAACCAGCTGAGTGTAGAAGGGTTTGTGTTTGTTAGCGCGTCTTTAGCGCGGATTGCAATTCTTATTGCAGCCTGCAGGGTTATGCGAGAAACATACGGAGGGACGCGGCCGTTGAGCTCCGCCGCCCCACATTGCATGACACGTTAAACTCAACTAGAATCGCCACCATCAATTTGATATCAACAGAACAAAAATAGTCGGAAAGCCTACAGAAACTATAGATAGTTAATGTGACAATCACATTATTAAAAATAAACTTGGAGCAATGATTTACTGAGGAACTATTTTCTTGGGAGAATGCTTTTGCAGGGAGTTCGCCGCCCCACCTGCCCATATGGACGGCACGCGCCTGCTATGCAGCTATAAGGCATTCCAATCTTAACTTAAGTCTTTAACTATGATCATAGATAGACGGTTGATCAGTATTACCTCAAGAATGTAGTCTCTCTGCCGCGCCGCTTGCTTCGTTCGTTGGGAGGACTCTCGCGCCTTCCTTGTAATCAAAATCAGTGCCGGCGGGAGTCTCGGGGAGGGGGGGGGGCAGGCGGGGGGGGGGGGGCAGGCGGGGGGGGGGGATATTTCCTGGTTGCATTCACTTGCAGTCGGACATTTGAAACTCGCTATCGTAAATGTCTTGTAAAATCAAAAAATAAATAAATAAATGAATTTGGCACTGCCAACTGGGGTGGCAGCTGGGGTGGCAAGGCTTTTTTTAGGGTGGCAGTTGCCACCCTATGCCACCCCAGTAGATCCGCCCCTGCCCACCAGAACCATTCTCGTTGTACTATGCCACTATCGACCACGCCATCGCGTTGATAAAAATCGCAGGCCAGGGAGCCTGGCTCATTAAAGCCGACATTACGGATGCTTTTAAATAATAATGCCCATTCATCGGTCCGATTGGTCGTTGTTCGGTGTGAAATGGAAGTCTAAATTCTACTTCGCAGTTAGACTAACATTCGGGTGTAGGAGCAGCCCCCACCTCCTCAATTTGCTATCTGAGGCCCTATGCTGGATTATGCTAAACATATGTAGGTTGCCATTCGTTGTACATCTGCTGGATGATTTCTTGCTCATTGACTTTCCATCCAACCAAACCAGCGTCCTGGATACTCAACATAAACATAAACAGAGGGGCCAGTTACCGCAATCGAATTTCTAGGGATTCGCTTAGACTCGGCTAGGATGCAAGCATCCCTCCCGGACGAGAAACTACAGACGATCAGATCGTTTCTCGATGCGTTTATACTACACATTCTCACTCCGAACGCGTCAATTTTTGACGTACGGTCAGTGACTTTGGCTTCAGTTTCTGACGCAAAAGGGTACCCTTGCGCTTCTTTTTTCGACGTATGGGGTTTTCAATTCGTTACAATGTAATCCCTCCACGGCAATATATTAAGCTATGAGCATTCATCCCATTGGCTAACAGAAGACCCGATGGCTGCACATTAACGGCGATTTTACAGTGAAATCTGTGACATTCCTCAACACAACTACACCAATGTGTCCTTGTTAATTACACAACATGTGTGGGTTAAGTTTATGGGCATCAGTTGCCCTGTTTTGTGCTTTGATTGAGGGAAACAATCGTTTTTTTGATCAGTGCTGGGTAGCTGAGGTCGTTGCTATAGAGACCAAGACAGACAGAGCAACCCTTTCTCATCAAAATTACGTTCCCAGAGAAATATTCGGCATTCTCAATTACGTTTGTCTAAAAAACTTATTTTGTCTGATTACGTTTTATTGAACATATCGTAAATACGAATTCGTTCTCAGCCCATTTTTTGCCATTTATTTACCGTGTAACTATGGCAGAATGAAGAATAAATTCATGCATCATCATTCAACTTCAACATGTGTTTTTACAGTATAGAGTGGTGGAGGGATGACGTGTGTTGGCCAACCCGGAAGTGAGCGTCACCCTCGGTTCCCTTGACAAAAAGCCAACGGGTTTTTCCATTGGATTTTTGCAGAAAAATTTGCATCTTTAAAGCAGCTCCCCAAAAACTGAAAATAAATAAAAATAACCGTGCTTCAAAGAACGAAATGTAAACTAATGCATTCTGAATGGGAGTGTTTCTCATTTTTCCATGCTACACAGAATGAAATGTAAACCCATGCAAATAAAGACTTCATGGTCCTAATAATTTAAACATCATTAATCTCCTGAGTGTGTAGGGTGGTATTCTATTTTTTTCAACGGGGCTGCATCCAGTCATTTGACCGTCATGGTTGCTATGGTGGTTGCTATCGACCACCCCCTCTAATCCTTACATGGCTCTAAAAACCACGCGGCAAAGGAGCTGCCGTCAATTGTGTTTTTGTCGTAAACTACTGTCCGATGTCTAAAAAATAGACGGATATTCCAAGGTATCCTTAAAGGCAGCTTGGATGTTTTTATTTTCTGCAGTTTAGACTTCTTCTATAACCTGCAAAACACCAAGCTCTTTGATTTAACGAGGCAGGGTTATTTGAAACAATTTATTAAATAAATATTTGTGAGGGGTCATTCCTTCTCCTGAGTTTGCTTCCTATTTATGTCCAGTGTACACCCCTACTGTCCACAAGCATCCCCCCCCCCCTCCCCATATGGATTTGGAGAATTGTTGCCGCGTCCCAGTGGTGGAGGTATCGTATATATGAAAGAGGGCATTCAATTATACTACAATGATCAATTAGGAGGCCGAAGCCCTAAAGGAAGTGATGCAATAGGTGACTGAGTCGAGAAAATTTAAGTAAGCTGTACCTTGGGGTCTCTTATATATCAAAGGGGGTCTCAAAGGACGCATACGCTTCAACCTGTGGCTCCAGCCCTACAGGAAATGACTCAGCAAGTGCTCCATCTCGTTGCACCTCACCCAGCAGCTCGCTTGCAAGATTTTGGCCTGAAGTTCTTCCCAGACCTACACCCTAGCCATCCAACATGCATATCTGAGAATCAGGCCTCTCTTTAATAATGACAAAAAGTTATGAGAGAAACACACATTAACTTTTTGTTATCTCATAAGCGGTGTGGTGCCGGCTCCTTTTGACCTTTTGACCCCAGACTTCAAAAACGTGGCCCCAGGCGAGCTGTGTCTACACACCTTAAGCCACAAATGTACACCTCCATCCTAGAAACTAACCTCTGTCTTATGTACATTTACTGTACTGTTGGAGGTCACGCCCCTTTTCCGGTCTTTTCGAGATAGCTAGGGATGCTAAAATGTTTACACACATTTCCTGGGGCCCCAAGAACGACATATCCGAGATTTGGAGTTCTAGCCCTTAGAGAAAAAAAAGTTTTGCCAAATGGACTGTCATTTGGACAAAGCCCCTCAGAAGTGTTGCCTGCAAAACCTAATGGTTCAGAATGTGGTGGAAAAACAGTTTTTGAGATAGGAAGGTCCTACCGCCCTGAAATTTGAATACCTTATTCTAGGGCCTAACTGGGACCCCCGCACCGAAACTTGGCCCGGTCGGACCCCGAGGGCAGGAAGGGGGGGCCCTTCCTGCCCGAAACTTGGCCCAGTCGGACCGCGAGTGCAGGAAGGGAGGGGCCTGGACTTTCATAATCTTCGCTCGGTGAATGTGAAGGATGTTTGGTCGGATAGTTATGACGAAGAATCATAATGTGAATGGGAATATTCTATAAATGTCTTGATATCATCTTTCGTCTCAACACTTCTGCTGCAGCCGCTTAAATTCCCACTCCGAGAACCTTAAAATATGAATCAATCCATTAGAAGTAGGAAAATATCTTCCCGGTGGCGTAACGGGGCAAACAAGGTGTCCTTTGACATCTATGTTTCGAGGCGATTGCAACAGTGCCACACATATTTGAATATGTTTCGGGGTAGTAATTAGCTGTCGATTTTGGAGGCCTTTATCAATAATGACCAGCTATAGATGGAGACTTTTGACAGATTACATGTTATTTAGCATCTGCACGTTAAGCTGAGTCCAATGAGATCAAGCTCGCCCTCTTGCCACACCGAGATCATGTCCTAGACCATAGGTGTACCATGTAAAATACATGTTACCATTTGCTAGAGTGTCATGCTTGGTGTCATTGGACTCAGCTCAACGTGTAGATGCTAAATAACATGTCATTTGTCACAAATTACTATCGGGAAGCAAATCAATAGCTGCTCATTATTGATTAAGGCCTCCAATTCGACTGCTAATTACTACCATTAAACATGTTTGTATATGCTCATGTGTGGCACCGTTGCAATCGCCTGGAAGCGTAGATGTTGAAGGACACCTTGTTCGCCCTCTTACGCCACCCGCAAGATATTAACATACTTCTGATTGACTAATGAATTGATTCAGCTATTCCCCCAGAAGTCTGGGGTCAAAAGGTCAAAAGGAGCCGGCACCACGCCGCTTATGAGACAACAAAAGTTAATGTGTATTTCTCTCATAAATTTTTGTCATTATTAAAGAGAGGCCTCATTCGCAGATATGCATGTTGGATGGCTAGGGTGTAGGTCTGGGAAGAACTTCAGGCCAAAATCTTGCAAGCGAGCCGCTGGGTGAGGTGCAACGAGATGGAGCACTTGCTTAGTCATTTCCTGTAGGGCTGGAGCCACAGGTTGAAGCGTATGCGTCCTTTGAGACCCCCTTTGATATATAAGAGACCCCAAGGTACAGCTTACTTAAATTTTCTCGACTCAGTCACCTATTGCATCACTTCCTTTAGGGCTTCAGCCTCCTAATTGATCATTGTATTATAATTGAATGCCCTCTTTCATATATATGATACCTCCACCACTGGGACGTGGCAACAATTCTCCAAATCCATATGGGGAGGGGGGGGGATGCTTGTGGACAGTAGGGGTGTACACTAGACATAAATAGGAAGCAAACTCAGGAGAAGGAATGACCTCTCACAAATATTTATTGAATAAATTGTTTCAAATAACCCTGCCTCGTTAAATCAATGAGCTTGGTGTTTTGCTTTCAAAAATAGGTTATAGAAGAAGTCTAAACTGCAGAAAATGAAAACATCCAAGCTGCCTTTTAATGATACCTTGGAATATCTGTCTATTTTTTAACCATCGGACCCTAGTTTACGACAAAAACACCACAATTGACGGCAGCTCCTTTGCCGCGTGGTTTTTAGAGCCATGTAAGTATTAGAGGGGGCGGTCGATAGCAACCACCATAGCAACCATTACTTTCAAGTGACTGGATGCAGCCCCGTTGAAAAAAATAGAATACCACCCTACACACTCGGGAGATTAATGACGTTTAAATTATAAGGACCATGAAGTCTTTATTTGCATGGGTTTACGTTTCGTTTTGTGTAGCATGGAAAAATCGGAGAAACACTCCCATTCAGAATGCATTAGTTTACATTTCGTTCTTTGAAGCACGGTTATTTTTATTTATTTATTTATTTATTTTCAGTTTTTGAGGAGCGGCTTCAAAGATGCTAATTTTTCTGAAATGGAAAAACCTGTTGGCTTTTTGTCAAGGGAACCTAGGGCGACGCTCACTTCCGGGTTGGCCAACACACGTCATCCCTCCACCACTCTATACTGTAAAAACACATGTTGAAGTTGAATGATAATGCATGAATTTATTCTTTATTCTGCCATAGTAACACGGTAAATATATGGCAAAAAATGGGCTGAGAACGAATTTGTATTTACGATATGTTCAATAAAACATAATCACGGACAAAATACGTTTTTTAGACCAACGTAATTGAGAAGGCCGAATAGTTCTCTGGGAACGTAATTTTAATGAGAAAAGGTTGCTCTGTCTGTCTTGGTCTCTATAGCAACGACCTCAGCTACCCAGCACTGATCAAAAAAACGATTGTTTCGCTCAATCAAAGCACAAAACAGGACAACTGATGCCCATAAACTTAACCCACACAAGTTGTGTAATTAACAAGGACACGTTGGTGTAGATGTGTTGAGGAATGTCACAGATTTCACTGTAAAATCGCCGTTAATGTGCAGCCATCGGGTCTTCCGTTAGCCAATGGGATGAATGAATGCACATAGCTTCTAGCTTCATACATTGCCGTCGAGGGATTACATTGCAATGAGTGGAAAACCCCCTGCGTCGAAAAAATAAGCACATGGTCCTCCGTTAGCCAATGGGATGAATGCTCATAGCGTCTCTATGTGCAGCCATCGGGTCCCCTGTGAAGGGGTTACATAGTAACGAGTTGAAAAAGGAAAAAGTCGAAAAAAGAAGCGCAAGGGTACCCTTTTGCGTCAGAAACTGAAGCCAAAGTCACTGACCGTTCGTCAAAAATCGACACGTTCGGAGTGAGAATGTGTTGGTTTATAACGTCTGGAGTCACTAAACGTGAAATGCCCTCGCTTCTAGGCCACCTGAATTTCGCTATGCGTATCATACCACAAGGGCGCTCGTTCATCTCTCGCCTCCTAGATCTGGCACATTCGGTCCCAAAACTGAACGACGTGATAAACCTCAACGAAGGCTGCAGGTCCGATCTCAAATTCTGGTCGTTCCTCATCGCTAACTGGAACGGAATTTCCTTCTTCTACAACGACACGCCCGAATCATTTGATTCTCTTGAACTATTCACCGATGCGGCCCCCTCGGTCGGGCTCGGGGGTTTCTTCCAAGAGCAATGGTTCGCTGGGAGATGGCCAGTCGAATTCCGCACATTCGCCCTCGGATCAGAGTCGTCTGCGTTGTTCGAGCTCTACCCTATTGTGGCAGCTAGCGTTCTGTGGGGCCAAGCATGGCGGCGTAAACGTATCACCATGTTTTGCGATAACGAAGCAGTGGTGGCTATCATTAATAAAAAGCGATCTGCATGCTCCACTATCATGTCCATGCTCAGACGTCTCACATGGCAGTCCGTCACTCTCAATTTCATTATTAATGCTGTGCATATACCCGGTCACCATAATAGCCTTGCTGATTCTCTCTCTCGTTTCCGTTTCCAGGAATTCAGACGTCTATGCCCCGCAGCGAATACGGACCCAATAATCAGCCCACCCTTCCACGAACTCCGGCTGGATTAGGCAATAGGCTAAATTCGCTGCTAGACTCCGCGAGTGCTTTTATGACAAAAGCTCTAGCGCCCTACCCTCAAAGCTTATAGCTACGCGTGGTCCCTGTTTAATTTATTTTGCATTTCCATGCACGTTTCAGTTCTTCCAGTGTCGGTACCTATCGTCTGCGCTTTTATCGTCCACTTCTTCGAATCTCGTAGACATAAATTGTCTATGATTCGTGGGAATATAGCTGGTATTCAATTTTATGCAAGATGCCAAGATCCCGGCTCTTCCAGTTTATTTTCGGCTCCCGCAATCCGTCTCTTATTGAAGGGCATGTATAAATCGGTGCCAAATGTACCAGACAAACGCTCTCCTATCACTCACGATATTTTGAACAGATTAGTATGCTCTCTCAGGGCTGGGAAATTCTATCCTTATTTTAACATATTACTTGAGACAGTGTTTCTCAAAGCGTTCTACGGGTTCATGCGTCCAGGGGAATATACGTCTCCTACTCAGACTTTTTCCCCTACACGGGGCCTGGCTTTCGCTGATGTCACCTTCTCTGCAAGGCATTTTTCCATCTTTTTAAAACGGTCTAAAAGCGATAGACTAGGGGCAGGTGCTACTATTATCATTTCAAGAATCAACAGCTCTCTCTGCCCTTACGCTTCCATGCTCCTTTACCTCAAGCTCCGGCAACGCACGTCCCCCGAATCACCTGTTTAATTTGCCTAACGGCCGGCCAATGACTAAAGAGTGGTTCAGAGTCCATCTCGCGAAGGTGGTAGAAGGGTGCAGCCTACCATCTCCCCTCTACACTGGCCACTCCTTCCGGATTGGAGCGGCAACCACAGCCGCTGAACAAGGGTTGCCGGACGCGTCTATCAAACGGCTGGGAAGGTGGTCTTCCACAGCCTACGAATCCTACATCCGATCGAATTCAAGGTTCTTCCTTCAAGCGCACACGATGCTCTCTAACGTCGGTCAAGGCAGGTTTAACACGTTTGCAACTGTAGCTGTTTCTGGCGGCATGTTTCCATTCTAGGTTTAGTCTAGTCTTCGTGTCAAGCTGTCATTTTAGTTCTATTCGTTTTAGTCACGTCTATATTCTTTCCGGTGTTATCGAAATATATTGCACTATGTATTTAATTACAGTTATTGTCACACGCCCAGCATTCACGTTGCGTCCCGTCTCGTTTTTCTCCCGCGATAAAGGTTTGTGATGACGACATTTTGTCATTATTTTCGTTGCCTAAAGCAACACTATTTGCAACTACTGGTGGTGGTGGTTATCAGGTACTAAACTCATGAAGCAAAATTCGGTTTCATAACTCAGGTTAACCTGCAGCAACCCCGGCGAGTGTGACCACGTCGGTGGATCATCTAGAAAACACTCTTGAGTTCGCTGTCACGCCAGTGGCGTAACATAGGAAAAATAAAACTCAAGGTTTGCAGCGGCAACCCCGGTGAGTGCGTTGACCACGTCGGTGGTAACAACTCGGGCACTCGTGAGTATGACCATGTCGGTGGCACGTTAACTAATACTCATGGTTTGACTGCAGTAAACCAAATGAGTGCGTTGCCCACGTCGGTGGGAACAACTCAAGCACTCGTGAGTTTGTTGCGCACGTCGGTGCGGTACAACACAGAACTCTACGTTCGCTGCAGCAACCCCAGTGAGTTTGTTGCACACGTCGGTGCGGTACAACACAGAACTCCACGTTGGCTGCAGCAACCCTGGTAGTGCGTTGACCACGTCGTTGGGCACAACTCAGGCACATGCGAATTTAATTACCACGCCGGTGGCATAATATCAAACGCTCATTCATTGACCACGTCAGTGTTCAACGCGGTAGTACACAATATTTGCTGCAGCAACTGTGGTAGAAATTAGTGAGTATATTCTATGGTAAACCATGATTATTAATAGGTTTTATATTTTAAATGGTGGAAAGCATTGTGTTTGCAGAATCTGGATTCAGAACAGATGGTGCACAGGAATGTATAGGGAACTGGGGGGAAGCTAAGTTGGTCTCAAGCCTTTTCAGCCTTGGGTCAAGCTAAAGTTGACCTCAGCCTTTTCAGCTTTGGGTCATCTTGGCTAATGAGGTTGATCCATGCAGACCACAGAACTGGGCAGTTGATAACATGCTGGGACGAAGATTGACGGGCGGAAACCCCGTTGTGACTCCATTGTAAACAAAGAAATTCCTATACGTGTATAAAGTGAGGCTGCAGCCCAATGTTGGGCCAGTGACTCTGCAGATCTACTCGGCTGTTATCGTTGTTGTTTTTCTGCACGATAAAGTCTTTTGTCAATTCTTGCTCCGGACCCCTCGATTTCTTTTACTCTCTCTCTTAAATTAGTCTAAGTGTTTTAAATCTCGATTAATCTCCGACACAACACCGGTGAGTGCGTGACCACGTCGGTGGCACAGCAAGGGCACTCGTGAGTTTGTTGACCACGTCTGTGTTCAACACGGAAGTACACAATATTTGCTGCAGCAACACCGGTGAGTGCGTGACCACGTCGGTGGCACAGCAAGGGCACTCGTGAGTTTGTTGACCACATCGGTTGTTCAACATGAAAGCACTCAGGTCACGCAGCGACCCCGGAGAGTGAATCGACCACGGCTGTTGGTACAGCACGAAAGCACCCGTGGCTCGCTGCTTAACAGCTGCAGAGTGCTCTTAATTTCAACTGATCTCGCTGACGGTTTTTAAGCTTATCGTTTTACGGGATTTATGATTGACCCTTAATATGTTCCAGAAGCAGTATAGATCCTTGTCCACTTCTTCTACGGCGGGTATGTATGGTCTCATTACCCCCTTTTCGCTATTCTATTTTTGGGGTCGGCTCCGCCCCTGCTAGTCCTGGCAGGATACGCCGAGTCCGCACGTCATCCTGGATCAGTGACGGGGCTCATGCCAAAGATTTACCATGCAAAATATTCCCATGTCGTTATTTAAATAAATCCTGTTCATACTTATCGGTGATCGAGTCTTTATGGGAGAAATGTTAAGCTTGCTGGTAGTTCTACCAGGAGGACTCAAATCACGCGCGGCTGGCCGCCAATCACCAGCTACCAATCACCTGCCTACACCTGCTCTATAAAGAGTAGTCTAACATATGTCTTTGCTGCTCAGGTCTTCGTTTCGATGCACCTCCATCCACCGCACCACCACCAGGTCGGCCTCAGGCCCCGTTTACACGAAGGGAAAACGCAGATATTTTCACACGGTTTGGCCTCTCATTTACACGAAAACGCAGTTTTTGTCACAGAAAACGATCATTTCTAAAAACGCCGGTTACGTGTTGTCGTGTCAACGGGTAGAAACAGGGTTTTAGGTTCTGAAACGTCACATTATGCGCCAGGAAATGCTTAACGTCATATGAGCGCCCATTGTTTACAGTTTGTTCGTTACAGGAAGACGCTCGTGTTATTCGTTGTTGTTGATTCTGAGGATTCTGATTGGCTTGCATGGCTTTATCCTTCTCCCTACACTGCCGCCCATAGGTTTGGCATAGTTATAATGTCCCAACGGCGTATTTATCCGTTTTGATGTAAACTACAACTTTTTTGAAAACGATGTTGTGTGCACAATGTTATTTTTGAAAACGGAGGGGGGGAATTATTCGTTGCTATAAATACCCTGCTACGTATAAACGTGGCCTCAGTCTACTTGTCCAGGGGAAGGCTCCGCCCCTGCTAGTCCTGGCAGGATACGCCGAGTCAGCACGTCATCCTGGATCAGTGACGGGGCTCATGCCAAAGATTTACCATGCAAAATAATCCCATGTCGTTATTTAAATAAATCCTGTTCATACTTATCGGTGATCGAGTCTTTATGGGAGAACATGCAGTTGTACATTTAACAGCATGTCGAGCAACAAATGGCCCTTTGTTAAAGCAGGAACAAAGCCATAACATTTCTGGTGTGACATGCAAGCATGTGTTGGAATGCCTACATCAAGGGAGGACAGATGTACAGAGACACGGGATGGGGGAGCCATTTAAAAAAAAGTCTTGGACCATTTACAAAGAATAGACAGTTAATTTGCCCACAGATTGGGGAAATGTCCCAGCTTGACACTAGGTAATAAATAATATTTTTGACGTTCTTAGAAACTCATTTTAACTCCAATATAAATCCATTGGTTATTCTGCTGCATATTTGACAGATGAGAAGAGCTGAGGTGAAAGTGGCAGTCACAATTTGCCTCAGTTCTAAGATAGTCAAGATTTTGAAGGTTAATGAGAGAAATGGTTAGTTCATGGGTAAGAACTATTGATATGATGTCCAGAGGAGCCCCTATGCATGTGCAAATGAGGCATTTTCATAAAAAAACATGATGGCTGACGCTGATCTGTGAGATCAGCGTCAGCCATCATGTTACCCTTAGTAATACTGTCGTGACTTATTTTGCGGTTGAACAAAATATTCACAGTCTTTCGGGATATTGGCATTTTAGACACGCTCCCTCCATTGATTCCAAAAATAAAAGTCAGGGATCGTCCGATAGCTTTACGGTATTTATCTCATCGAAAAAATAAAACATAAAGGATCAACATAAACCTTTTCTTACATATATATCAAAAGGGGCTGTCACTGAGCGGTTAAAAACTGTACCGCTTCCCGTCTACCTATTCACCTGTGGCGCCTCTCCTAAATACAGACAGGTGCGCCTAACCCGAATATGGCATCCCCAGCATTTCAAATGCAAAATATGTTTTGACTAAATGAAAACAGATAACAAAAACAATTAACTCAAATGACCAAGCCAAAACCATCTTGCATATTAATTAATAAATTAAACATTACATCAAACCAAATAATGGTTCTAACAAATACTTTCTCTCTAAGTTGTTGTCTATAACAGCCACAGCTTTACATTTACTTTAAAATAACCACTTGTAACAGACTTCTTGAAGCTGGGGGTGTCTCACCAGACTCTGGTAAGAAGTTACTTGCAGTTTGGACAGCAGACGATCAGGGCTGTGTGTGAATTGACACCATACCTACTAACAGCTAAGGGGTGATATCCGCCACTTGCAATTCAGGAAAAAGGTCAAACTTATCCTGGCCTTTTCATCTGTTGCCTCCAGACTAACACACATCGGCCTTGGGCTCTACGGGCTATCTTATGCTTGCTCGTCATACTAATAATTCATTATATTTATATAGCACTTTTCAATGACCCAAAGACGCTTAGAGTGAAGGGGGGGACCTAACTCACCACCACCAGTGTGTAGCACCCACTTGGGTGATGCACGGCAGCCAATCTGCGCCAGAACGCTCTGCACACACCAGCTTGAGGTGGAGAGTGAGTGAATTAAAGATGAACTGAACTGAAATAATCACCATCGATAAATTATGTTAGTTATGACCATTATAAAAAAAATACACAAAAAAAAGATTTAATAAATCAATATATAGCTTTTTTTAGCAACAAAAGAAAATGTGTCCGTTAGAATTAGAGCACCGACATTTTTGATGACGTCACTGGCATGGTAGGACTAGGTCGTTAATACAGACACGCAAACGTCTTCTACACTCCACAGCGGAAAATAATGATTTTAATATGGCTGGTTACGCGTTTGAGCCTGTGAGGGACATGTCTGTAGTGTCCGACTAGCACCCGGTCGAGAGGGATCAATTTCAGGCTATGGAAGTGGCCATGCTCTCTCTAAGGGACGTCCGAGCTTAGACGCTGGAGCATCCCATAAATAGCAACCGCAAGTCAAAAACGATCTTTCCTCCTCCGTTTTCCTTTGATGCGTTTCAGGAATATCTCCATAAAGACGGATTCATTGCGGAAACGCATTGAGCTGTACAAACGCTGTAGTACCTACATATTCAAGGCGCTGGTTCTCCACAAAAAAAGTGGAGCGCATCAAGCACGCGCGCATCCAGCCTTTGCGTCGCTGTATAAAAACATTCAAGTTGAGGAGGAGATAGCAGTTGTTTGAGTATAAATACTTTTTAATGTACAGTTAGTAATTAAATTGACCAAGGGGCTGTATTTAAAGCTAAAAAAATAATAATAATAAAAAAAACGAACTTTCAACGCAGCTCTAACGTCGCTTCAGGTGTCCTCACGAATCCTAACACGAAATCGCATAGGTCCGGTTTTATTTGAAACACCCTGGGACCATGGACCTATTAAAGAACATGGTTTATTATCTGCCTAATAACATGGTTATTAAAGACGTGGTTTCACCAAAAAATCGGTTCCGGGTGGACGGGACCTGAAAGACATGAACTTTGGGAGATAGACCCGCGGATGAGCATAGATGCGAGGCGGATTCAAGAGTGTCACGTTTACTTTAGGTAGATTGGAGATTTACTTTCTGGTGGATGTTGACGGATAATAAACAGATGGATATTGCAAAGATACATCTTACTATGAAAGTACTTCTTCGAGTTGAACTCCCTCTGCATCAGGAATCGGCTGGTCGGCGAACATCAGGGTGAGTAGAAAGAGACATTTGTGGAATTTCTGTTTACAGACCCGCCGTGGTTTAATTAGCAGTTTGGAAACATAGATCTGTGATATAGTTGGAGGGTAATAGTTTATTCACTTTATGGTCGGAGTGCTAGCTTGTGGAGATTGACATGACAGGGGCTATCGGAGGGTTAGCCAGTTTTAAGGCTGTCAGCCATGTATTAAGGGCTGGTTTCCAAAGGTAGCCTGTGGAAATGTATGACTACCCCAGCTGCCTTGGCCCTATATAATTCAACACTGCAGCCAGGGGCAATGCAGTATGATCCTCCTGTATACCTGGGGTCTCATTTATAACCGTTGCGTACGCACAAAACGGGGCTGAAAGTTGCGTACGTGACTTTTCACGCCAAGGTTGTGATCTATAAAAAACCAACTTGACGGGAAAATGTGCGCAGCCCTAAGCAAACTCTGACCCATGCGTACGCATGGTTTGGAGGAAAAGGAGAATTGGCGACACAGACGGTGTGGTGGTGAACTGAAGTCAGACCGAAGAATTGCAGAGTGAGAAGAACGATTATGTTTTATCATCGCCCTTCATGAATTTAATTTCAACCCGTATCATGCGTTAAATCCTAATTAGAATAATTTAAATCCACTGCGTTATTTCTCAGTTATAACTCCAGAAATATCTCTTTAGAATAGAAATAAAAATAAATTCTCTACATTTAATCCCGTCACTCCATACTGTCCACTGACGGCGCGACTGCATGGAATAAAGCATCTGTCCAACATGTGTCAATAACATAATATTTTTATGTGACACTGTAAACACCTGTAATCCTTAGCCCAAGTGAAGGAGTTCAAGTACCTCGGGGTCTTGTTCGCGAGTGAGGGTATGGAGCGTGAGATTGGCCGGAGAATCGGAGCAGCCGGGGCGGTATTGCGTTCGCTTTACCGCACCGTTGTAACGAAAAGAGAGCTGAGCCGCAAGGCAAAGCTCTCGATCTACCGGTCGATCTTCGTTCCTATCCTCACCTATGGTCATGAGGGCTGGGTGATGACCGAAAGGACGAGATCGCGGGTACAAGCGGCCGAGATGAGTTCTCTCAGAAGGGTGGCTGGCGTCTCCCTTAGGGATAGGGTGAGAAGCTCAGCCATCCGTGAGGAACTCGGATTAGAGCCGCTGCTCCTTTACTTAGAAAGGAGTCAGCTGAGGTGGTTCGGGCATCTGGTAAGGATGCCCACTGGGCGCCTTCCTTGGGAGGTGTTTCAGGCACGTCCAGTGGGGAGGAGACCTCGGGGAAGACCCAGGACTAGGTGGAGAGATTATATCTCAACACTGGCCTGGGAACGCCTCGGGATCCCCCCGTCAGAGCTGGTCAATGTGGCACGGGAAGGGGAAGTCTGGGGCCCCCTGCTTGAGCTGTCCCCCCCCCCGCGACCCGACCCCGGATAAGCGGACGAAAATTGACGGAACGTGAAGCTGCGCACAATTATAGTCAGTATGTGATTTATAAAGCAAAGATTGCGTACAGGTGTGCGTACGCAGTGTTTTATAAATCCGAATATTTTTTGGCGCACGCAAAACTTGGCTTCTGGGCGTACGCACATTTTTAGTAACGATCCCACGCACAGTTTTATAAATGAGACCCCTGGTTGTTTGCTTTTCCGTAGCCATTTCAGCGAGCCTCGGAGTCTGACTCATTACCAGCTATGGCTGCTAGAGCCACAGAGTAGGAGTAGGTTACCATGCCAGTGACGTAGACGATTGTTGAAATCCAACATGGCGGCGCCCAGAAACATACATAACACTTTCACCGTACAAATTATCCCTTATAGCAAGTTCAATTCAATTTTATTTGTATAGCCTTTAATCACCATAAGTCTCAAAGGGCTAAACAGGCCAAATATTTATGACACCCCCCTTTACCCATGCCCCCACACCTTCTCGTTCTGGTCAGCAGTCTAGCTGCCGCGTTGTGTACAAGCTGTAGACTTTTTGTGGTAGAGTTCGGTAATCCCGAGAACAGTGCATTGCAATGGTCCAGTCTTGACGAAACAAATGCATGAATCAGTGTCTCTGTATGGGCTGCAGAAAAAAAGTCTGATTCTTGCAATGTTTCTCAGATGGAAAAAGGCAATTCTAGTTATACTTCTTATATGTTGGTCAAAGCATAGTTGAGGGTCAAACAAGACACCAAGATTTTTGACGGACGCACTCTGTGGGATGGCGAGGCCATCCAACCACAGAGAGACATCCTCAAACTCTTTCCGGTCCCGCTTCGAGCCGATAATTATCAGCTCTGTCTTCCCAGTGTTAAGCTGTAGGAAGTTTTGTGACGTCCAGCCCTTCACATCAGCCAGACAGGACTCAACCCTTTGTATCTGGGCAGAGTCCCCGGAATCTACAGGAATAGAGCTGGGTGTCATCCGCGTAGCAGTGGAAACTAATTCCGAAGCTGCGGATAACGTCGCCCAGGGGAAGCATGTAGATTGCAAAAAGTAATGGACCAAGGACCGACCCTTGTGGTACGCCAAAGCGTAATTTGCAGTGCTTTGATTCTGAACCCGTCACTGCACTGGGGCATCGGGATTGATGAGGGAAGGGGCCAGAGGGAAGAGTACCACCTATTGGCCACCACCCAACCCCACTTCAGATCAGACGAGATCGGGCGTGTTCAAGGTGGTATGGCCACTAGGAGTCATCTTCCCGTGTATCCTCAGTCATGATCCTGGACTCTGATGCTTGCTTCTTTGGTCTCCAGGCCGACCATACCCTCACAGCTCTTTGTCAGCCAGCATCTGTCCTCTTCTTCTCCCCAGGTTCAAACTAGGGCTGGGCGATTTTTTCGGTTTAAACGATTAATTTGCTACGGTTTGTGAAATGGCTGAACCGAAAAATCGCGATATATATATATATTTTTTTCAGAAACAGGTTTGGGGGATAACATTTGAACGGTGGGACGTCATTACACGAAATTTGACGTGAAAGCCTTCCGTGGTTTGAGGAAATCGCTGTGTTTCAATCGTCCCGTGTTTCAATCTACCCGGATCTCCCCTACCATAAAAATGTCCACGAACACAGATGAAGAACTCATTCATAAAAAGGGTGCTACTTCAGTTGTATGGAAGTGGTTCGGGTACAAGCAGTCAGACATAGAACAAACTGTTCCGTGTAAGGTTTGTAGAAAGTCGATCGCATTTTACAAGTTTTTCAGGGATGGCCTACAAGATCTTTTTTTTTTCAGTTTGATATAAAAAAATCTTTGCACAATAATGACAGCCAAGTGGTGCTGATTTTATTTTTTATCCTCGAACAACTGATTGGTTCACGTAGGCCTAGATTACTTGGTAATCTCATTTATTTTTATTGTGTTAATAAAGAAAATATGTATTTAAATTTTGCCTTGGTCTTTTTAGTTTGTTTAGAGAAAAACAGAAAAAAAAAAAGAGGTTTAAATCGTAAAGCGTCCATTAGTTAGAAATAATCGAGATTTTATTTTTAGGCCAAATCGCCCAGCCCTAGTTCAAACATATATTAGATAAACACTTCACAACATTATTTTGGCTACTGCAATTGATGTCCATCCTCAATTATCAGTTTGAATTTGGCCTCATATTTGTAGATTCAATTGTTTAAGTGCTTCAACTCATGAAGTTAAAGCACTCATGTCTATTATGGAATGCCAATATTGATTACCCATTTTTTGTCTGCTCTGGACCTGACCCATTAATGTAAAAATCAAGAGTGCAATGAAAAATGTTCAATGGATTTTTTCCTCTATTATTCACTATGTTCTGGTCCTCCGATTTAAGGCTTAAATAGATTGGCCCGAAGCCCAATTTACTAATCCACCCCTCCTGTATGCGATGGACATAAGTGGAAGGGGAAGAGGGGAAGCCATTAACTAAGTTAGTTAACCAAGGAGCTTCAAACATTGTATCGGCATCTTTCTCTGTTTTCTTTGCTATGCAGAAGTGTCTAATGTATGAATTAATTCATGATCTTGCACTATCATCACTTTAATGTGTCATTCTGCATGGATAATGCTAGGGAGACTCAAACTTCAGTCAGAGTGGACTGTTCAGCTATATTTAGGAAAACTGCTTTTGGACAATCATCATTTTCAGGCAAAGCATAAATGGAACTCATTTCTCACCCATATCAGAGAATGCACAAGCCTCAATATATATAAAAAAAACATTGCTCAAGAAAAATGTGATCACTAAGCTTAACCCTCAACTAACTGTATTCAAACACAACTATGTATGTTTATTTGGAATTGTACTATATTGTGTTAATAACTTCTTGCCCAGAGACTGCAGATTGTAATGGTTTTGTTGTGTTTTAAGTGTGAAATTGTGTTGTCATGGTATTACATTGTTTGTATGTATTTGACTTCGGAATGGGTGAACTTTACCGACTAGAGTGAGTCAGAAAGCCAAAACTGCAAACATTTAGATTCAATTTTGAGTAGTTAAGAGACAATTAGAAAACGTTCATGAACAAGCCTTTTTAAATTACCTATCAATGATACTCACTATCCCTATGAATCGAGAATTACCCCTGGATAATTGTTCAGATCTTTGACACACTCACAGTAGATCAATTATCGGTAATGAAATTGTAAATATTGTAATATTGCTGTGAATCTCAGATCACAAATGATGACAGTCTCATATCATAAAGTTGAATGAATGGATGATGATACATCATCATCCATTCATTGTAATCCTAAATAACACAGGGTTTTAAGTTGCATTGCATTTGTTGACTGTATTCCACCCAATTTGTCTACGTCTATTTTTCAGTAAGGACAAGTATATTGTGTCTAGACAGAATTCAGCTTTAAACTCTGCGCTGCTGTCTGACAATTTAAGCATACTGTGGCAGTATGATTGAACCGAGGTCTGGTTGTGAAAACAGACAGCAGACATGTTGTGGTTTCAAAGGTTTTATTCAAAATGGTAAGGGCAAAGGGGAGGGTGGAATCCAAGGTTTCCTGTGAGGTCTTCAGGGGTAAAGTGGAGGCCGGTTCGACGACGAAGGAAAAGGGGTGAGATACATTAGGCTGCACACATAACAGGTTGCTCTTCTAAAGCGTCTCTTTTTTGTATTTGTTAACGATTGGGTTCCTCTTCAAGGCCACTGGCCACTTACCTTTCACTTAAGACCAAATCCAACGGGCGCTCGTCAAACCAACCCGCCCTCATTATTTCCGATGTACAAGCACACACCGGAGGCGGCTAGATGCGCGTTATCCTTCACGCCACTGTCCTAGCATCGCCGCCCCTGAAAAAGCTTTTTGGTACATCCCGGATACACGGTCCTGTACATATGGAGATTGTTGATGCACTAGATGAATAATTCAACAATGCAAAAAGAATGAGCAATGACAGTAAAGTGTGTAAAGTGACTAAACCGTAAACAAAGTGTCCGATAATAAATAAAGTAACTATGAATTAATGTGACTATCATTTAAAGCAGAAACAGAGGATCATGGGCATCAGGGCCATATATGTAGTCATAAAACAACGGGTATAACGTTATGGTGCCCTATACCGACTATGTTTGTTGATCTGCTACTTTAAAAGGGCGGAGCTTAACGCACAAAAACTGCGCACTGTGGCGCCGGTGTGTAGCCACCTTTCAGGGTACCACAGTCCTTCCTTTAGGGGAAAGTTTCTGTCTCCCATTGTAGCTGGTAAACTGGCTTATAGCCTCATGGCCAGCAGCTGTGGACTGAATAGTACTCATTGGCAATATTTTCTCCCCTTGTGTGGCTTTTATGGAAAGGTCTTTGTCAGTGGTTCTGGGGAATGAAGTAAACCTGTCACGATAATTTGGATTCATTTTTTCTTCCATCTCTCTGCACCTTTTAAGAGCGCCAAATGCATATCTATTCAATATTTCTATTTCATCAGGCATAGTTCCAGTGATTGATATTTGGCTCACATGGCTCCTTTGCATAAAGTCGCAGGGAATAACTAGTTTACTTTCCAAATGTCCTGTCTTTCAACAATTCTGGAAACGCTAGTGAATAACCAACTGAAAGCAGCCATAGCACTCTATTCAATGTCCACATCAATCTGGTTTGAGAGCTAATCATAGCATAATTTCAGCTTTTAAGTATTAAATTATTTAGTTATATCAGTTTCATTACATTTTTTATTAATCTATGGTGTAAATTCAGCATCATTGATGGTCTCTGAGAATTTTATATAAAGATGGGGGGGGGGGGGGGGGGGGGGGACGACATGGATTGGGGATGTAAAATTTAGTGGAGGAATGACCCCTATGGTAAATTCTAACATTTGTAATAAACAAACAAACAGATAAATGCATTCAACGTTATTGGAACATGTGCTTGCGGACAATCTATAACATAACACGGTTGCCAACATTATATAATACAATACAAATCCAGCATATCGAAAAATAAAATGCTAGGTATCAAAGTATTTCTATCCTATATATGTTATTACCTTCTGTAATGGCTCAGACAACTCGAAATAGCAGAAAGGATTGCTTAATACCACTACTTCACATCACTACTTCCCCATAAGGTCCTTTCCAGCACAGCAAGGAGCAAGATGATGTAGTCTTTCTTCCAGAAAATAAAATGTGTTAAATTCAAGGAAACTATTTCATTGCTATTCCGAGAGAGCCAAGACCACACCTTTTCAACTATGGGAATCACAATGGGGGATCTGGCAAGAAAGAGAGATGTGGTGGTGTTCAGAGGTGATGTTTCATCGCTTCAAAAGCATAATGGACACAGAAAATAACTCCCGTTTGAGGCTTCAAAAGAGACACAGGAATAAGTGAGACATGAGGAAAAAATACGAAGGAAAGTGAGAGGAGGTGATCAGGAAATGTGTATTGTCTCTTGGGTTGCTGGTGGATTCCATCCTTACTGTCTCACTCTTGTCAACGTAGCCTCTGTGCTTTGTTAAGGACTTCTTATCGCCTCGTCAATAAGAACAAAGTGGTTATTATATGGCATTATTAGGTTCATCCATCCGATGACTTCAATCCTGCAATCAATTCAGGCTGATATCAATCATAATAGGCCATGTCAAGGTAAATAGCAACACTTCTTATGGTTTAGCATATTATGATTGGTCCCTGAAGTCCTTCATTAGATGAAGAGACGAGCACCGGAATCGGGGCAATATGATTAGGTGAACAAAATGCGCTGTAATAAACTTGGAATGTATACACTGATTATTAGAGTATATAAGACACTACCCAACATACTGCTATATTGTTAACATTAAGAGCTTAATAGCATTTAGCACAAAAGGTAGAAAATCTAACACTTACTACGGAAATTAAACATTCATCCAAAAAATACTGGAGCCCTTCATCGCCGCTCAGCTCAAACGCTCCCTCCCTCCACACCAACCAACTTTTTGAAACATTCCATTCCCACTAAAACAAACCACAGTACAGAAACCACTCTACTTCAAGTCACCAAGGACCTCCTCATCTTCAACCTCAAACGGAAATTCTACATAAACATAACCGGTTCAGCACAAGTATGGTATAAATAATACCTCTGACAGATGTCCCATCATTTCCATCAATAAATGCTGATTTGATTATACATCTGTCCCCTATACATGGTCCCCTCCCCTTCATTGTTTTCATGCTCTCCCTAGGTCACATCAGACACTACCGCAGACTACAATTTCACTCAGCTGTACATCTCATCCAAGGCCATCAATTCTGCGACTCACCACCCTCACACCCTCCTCACTAAAATGATCGTTTTTCTATCACCAGTCTTTGTCACAACCTCACCTTCTCTGCTGCGGAAACACTTATTCACACATCCATAAGCTCCAGACCACTCCTCACTTTTAATTCCCTCAACAATCTTGCCCCCCTACCACATACCTGACACCTCCATGGTTGCCAAACGGAAATACAACTTCTTCGCCTGACCAACACCCGACCAACAGTTACTGTCAGCCATACATTTATTATTACATATTATTGCCCAAAATAAATGCATTATTATTATTACTATGGCACTGCAGTAGTAGTAGTAGTAGCTAAGCACATTTGGCCGAATATTAATAGTGTTCTTGGCCAAATGTATGTTAGTTATTAAATGTATATAGAATAAAATTCATCGACAACCAAAGGCAGTTGTCTCATCCATTTTACTTAAAAGACAAAACTATGCTGACACTACCATGTGTCTATATTACTCCTAGTGTCTCTAACACTAGAGGAAATGTTACCCATTTCAAGTTTAAATATTTTGTTTTATTTACAATATTTTATTTATTTTATTTCATGTCCCATATTTCACTCCATATGATGAGAGAGTATGGTACATAGTGGAGCTTTAAACACATGAATACAGACTGAAACCAAATTTGTTCCCAGTGAAACCCAGTGGGATAAACAAAACTGATCTTAAACATTGGATGCCAGAGTGAAAGTTATGGCATTTAGACAGTGATAAAGTGATAAATATTGTTAAATATTGTTATTGATAACTATTGATTTTTTTTTATAGGCAATTAAGTGGCAACAGGATTCCACCTGGTACCGCAAAGTCCTTCGGTCTGTCATGATCTAGATTAATAACCTTGTCTGTGAGAATTCATTTTATCCAAATGAGATCTTTTAAAGTTGATCGTAGAAAAGATTTTTGTAAGGATCCTTTAGTCATGTCATAAAAAATAGGGTTGTGATGAGGCCCACCCCCCTCTTTCATTTTTGCATATTGCTTTATTCAGTTCATTTAATTACTCTCTCTCCCTTTCTCTGTAACTATAACCTACACATATTAACTAATTTCACCAGACTGAAACTCTCCTCTGTGCTGCTCTGGCCTCCCGCGGCCGGGGGCCGGCTGCCCTGGGGAGGGGGGGGGTTCATCAGGGGGGATCGGGTGCTTCGGGTGTGACCTCTATCGCGTTGGGGGTCGGAGATGCCGGAGGAAAGCATTTGGCCACGCACACACACACTCACTCACTCACTCACTCTCTCCCTCTCTCCCTCTCACAAACACCTCCCCAAACCCTCTCGTAATCTGTCCTTGTCCCCGTATAATTCTTTATGTTTTGGTATATGTTACATGTCTATCGCACGTATCTGGGTTTTGTCGTGTTATGTGGTGTCTGTAAATGTATGTTTGCACTTTGGAAAATAAATTTAAAAAAAAGAAAAAAAGAAATGTTGCGTAAAGATGGAGTGTTACGAACCCTAATTTATCTTAAGTTGGTATTCGTTTTTGTCTTTTGACTAGTGTCAATAGATTTGAATTCTGCCTTTTCATAGCCTTCTAGTCTTGTTCGTCTCGTCATTTGTATAGCATGTACCGATTTTTGTGAGTGTGCGGAACAAGGTTAGTGTAACCCCGGGAACGTGGATTTCCTGTAGGTAGACCGTCTTTTTTTTGTTGTTTTTCAGGCAATATCCGAGGAGGGGGTACTTGAATACCTCGAGCTCGGTACGGCCAGAAGACAAGACAGGGAAACAGTTTTCAGTTCAGGGAGGAGGGGTCTCCGGATCTGGTTAATTGCACTGTTCTGGGCACTCGTGTTTGAATGAAAACATTTTCGTGCTTGCCTTTGGTAGCACCTTGTTAAGGGGTTTATTTGTGCGCTGCAGCAGGCTTTTGATCATAGCTTGATTGCGGTACACTTTCCCTGTGGTTAAAACGCCACCTTTTTAAGCTTTGCTTAAACACGTAGCTCAGGGCTACGTTCAACAAAATCGTTCTGATTTCCAGTGTGTCGCGTAAGGCACACTCCGAGAGAGCATATTTATTATTTATGTAGTTTTTACAATCGTTATCTGCTGGGGTAATTAAAGTAAACAACATGGGGAATAACAGCGGTAAAAGAGTTCATCGATAAACCCGATGCAACGCTACTATCGGCGTTTACTAAGGATCAGCTGATTGAGTTGGCTACACATTATGGGGTTCCACTCTCGTATGATGCGAAGCGTAGGAAGTATACAATAATGAGTGCCTTAATCGACGGTCTGGTGGAGGAAGATATAATTTCTGAGCCCGAACACCCTCCTGGTCCAGGGGAGGAGTCCGATGATGCCGATGCACCGCCTAATGAAGCCGGTAGGGGTCGTCCTCCAACTCCAAAACCTAGGCCGTGTTCCAATACCCGTACTGTCCGTACTGTACGTTCCAATTCAGATCCGGCAAAAATAAGTATACTTCAAGGACCCGGATGCCGTACTCAAAATGGGCTAATCGTGAAGTGTAGATCGAAGGACACTCTTCGTACTCAACGGCAGCCATTTTAGCTACGTAGCGGAAGAGGCGGAGCCAGGCTGAGCCAAAGTCGGCGCATTTTCCACACAGTAATTTTGTAGTTTTTATAGCTTTTTATAGCTGCTAGGCGTAAAGAGTTCACCGTTCAAAGCGGGATGTTTATTGCGGGGGAGGAGCCGCGGCGGCAGTCGTGATCGTCATTTCCGGTAAGTGCACCACAGAGTACTCGATTTGGAACAGCACTCACATCTGAAAAATTAGCGTACTCAAGTGAGTACGGATAGTGCAGATAGTGTACTTCCTTTAAGTGTACTCATGGAAGTACGGGTATTGGAACACAGCCCTAGGATATCTCCCGGTCGTGAGACGCCGGGGATTGACCCAAAAATACAGGAGCTACAGCTTCGTAGGGATCTGGGGGAGTTAGAATTCCGTAGGGAGGAGCTATGGGTCAGAGTTCGTGAGCAAGAGCTTGCTTCTCAGCTGGAGATTGCAAAGTTGCAGTCTGCTGCTAGGAAGGAAGGCATCGAGATTCCGATGCAGTCATTCGATGTTGCGAGACATATTAAACTGGTTCCTCCGTTCAACGAGAAGGATGTAGACCGATATTTCGTCCACTTTGAGCGCATTGATACCTCTGTCGTGGCCCAAGTTCGCTTGGCCACTCCTTCTCCAGTGTGTGTTGGTAGGAAGGGCCCAGCAGGTATACTCATCCCTATCGGTTGAACAGAGCGCAGATTATGGTGGAGTAAAGGGTGCCATTCTGCGGGCATATGAGCTTGTGCCTGAAGCGTATAGGTTGCGGTTCAGACGCTACCGTAAAACGGATAGGCAGACGTATGTAGAATTCGCTCGAGAGAAAGAGCAGCTGTTTATTCGTTGGTGCGCTGGGCAAAATGTGGCAGATTATGCGCAGCTATGTCAACTCGTCCTGATGGAAGAGTTTAAAGACTGTCTCCCTGATGCCTTGTCTATGTACGTCAGCGAACAGAGGGCTACGACTCTCGAGAAAGCCTCTGTTCTGGCCTACGAGTATGAACTTACTCATAGAGTGCGTGACAAGCCGCGGAGGGTTGAGACCGTGAGCAGGCCGAACTCGCCGCTGGAGGGTAGCTCGCAACGCCGATCGGATAGCTTTCAGAACTCTAGCTCCGACATAAAGTGCAACTATTGCAGAAAACCTGGTCACCTAGTGAAAGAGTGTCTGATTCTCAAGAGAAAGAACGCTAAAAGTGCAGGGTTAGTTGCTATTGAACGAAAACCGCCACTGATTCTCAGTGTGAGTGAGGTTAGTTAGAGTATATAAGTTAGTTAGTGTGGTGAGTCGGAGGCTTACAAGCCGTTTGTGCGCGTGGGCTACGTTTCCCTTCTGGGCAGCGATAACCTAAAACCTGTTAAAATTCTTTGTGACACTGGTGCAAGCCAATCCATGATTCTGGAGGGAGTACTACCATTGTCTGGCGAGACTGCACTAGGGAGTAATGTTTTGGTACGCGGGATAGGAATGACTTTTATTCCAGTTCCCCTCCATAAAGTCCAGCTTGAGTCTGAGCTCATTTCCAACTGCGTCGTAGTGGGAGTATGGCCGTCTTTACCAGTTGCAGGCATAGATTTCCTCCTCGGGAATGTTATTGCTGGTGGGGATATTTGGGGGAAGTCGAGTCAATTGCCCGAAGTCGTTGCTGTGCCCAGTGGCGGATTGGCCGTCGGGAGCACCGGGACGTTTCCCGGTGGCCTGATGGTCCTCCTGGCCTGACTTGAACAGTCACCGGACTGAGTGACTGACGCCCGGGCCAATCAAATCGATCCATCTAGTTACGTAATAACGCCGCTTGGCGACCTGTCTGCATAACATAACAACCAATTAGCTCCGCTGTCTTCATTCCAGTAGTCGAGAGAAATTGAGAGTCAGAAAAAGAGGAAAGGTGGAGCAGAGAGAGAGAGGGACAGAAAACATAAAGCCCTCGCCACAGACGGAGCAAAATGTTGCAAAATAAGTTGTTCACCAGAAGGGAAGGTCAGTCAAAAACGATACAGCTTTCATTGCGTTTATCGTTCACGAAGGGTTAAGTCCATCAACTCGTTCACCGCTATTGACATCTAAGACGTCAATAGCAGCATCATGCTAGTTGTAAATAAAAGTTTGATGCCGAACTCACCCCATGAGTGATGGGACGATTAGTCGACGTAGTCGACTTCAAAAATTCGTCGACATGAATAATTTGCGTCGACTTGTCGCCTCCCCCCCCCCCCCCCCAGTCCAATCGTGGCGGTAAATATGCACCAGAACGTTAGTCGCCAATCGTTTAATCATAACAATGGCGGCGGCAAGCAGTAATGGCGGGAGCACAGAGGCTCCAACAGCAAAAAAAACATGACTGAGGTGTTCAAAAGTGTGGGATTTTTTCACTCTCAACGCTCCCAACAAGGTGGTTATTTGCAGACTATGCAAATTTACATTAGCGTACCACAGCAGCACTACGGCAATGCACGAGCATTTAACAAGAAAACACCCGGGAGCTCTGGTTCAGGATGGCCGCAAACCACCGCAAGTTCTGTTGATTTTCCCCCTTCCCCGACCTGGAATGTTCGTTTATCAAGCAGTCGCAGTAGTATACCAAAGATAAAAGTTTGTATGTTTATTAATATTAATATTCGAATATATTCGAATATTTATTAATAATATTTGGACCATTAAATGTCTTCATTCCTTTATGTAGTGACTGATTTGTCCTGAGTTTTTCCTTGTCACTCGGTGACGACTGAGGGAGTCCTTGGCGCTTGTATAGGTTACTTGCAATAAACCAGAAAATGTCCAAACATCGTTGGGGTTTAATGACCAAAAGGAAGATTTTACAGATGCATTAACTAAAGAATTTACAATGAGCAGCATGCGCATCAAACGAGCAAGCAAGCAGAGACAAGGTCAAAAAGCTGTGTGCTCTCAGTCGGCCATGCCTCCTTCCCGGTCTCCTTCCTATTTATAGCCTTTGACCTGCAGAGGGCACAAAATCTCGAGCAAATAATACAGAAGAGGCATGCATTGAAATCAAAGTTAAACAAATAAATTAGTGGCTAAAATGGCTCCTACATAACCGGCCCCTAATTGTATTTGGCAATCAAAACAATTACTAATCAAATCAGAATAGGAGCTTTGAAACTTATTCATTTCTTATTAGGTAAAAATAGAAAGACTAAATAATACCAGACCATTGTTATCTTCATTTTCTAGGGGTCCTCTTCATCACATTCCAACATCATACATAGCTTCGTAATGGGCCTTGCTAGGATGTTGTTCTGGGTCCTGATTTTCACAGAACGCACAAGTCCTTTTAGATCCGGAAAAACTTCAATTATCCTGCCCAGAATCCAGGAGCCTCTTGGTACATTTGGATCTACCACCAACACGACATCTCCACACTGAAAGTTTCTCCGTTTGGTATTCCACTTTTGGCGCTCTTGGAGCAGCGGCAGGTATTCAAGCATCCAGCGTCTCCAAAAAAGGTTGGCCAAGTATTGAATCTGCTTCCAGCGGCGTCTGGTGTACTGGTCGCTTTTCTCAAATAGGCCTGGTGGGAGAGTTGGCTCTGATTTTAGTAGCAGGAGATCATTCGGTGTGAGTGGACGTAAGTCTTGAGGGTCAGAAGTGACAGTTGTTAAAGGGCGACTGTTTAAGATTGCCTCTACTTCACACAGGATTGTGTGAAGCCCCTCGTCATTTACGGTTTGCTCTTTCAAGACAGAACAGAGGACCTGTCTTACTGATCTGATCATCCTTTCCCATATGCCTCCGTGGTGTGATGCACCTGGTGGGTTAAACGTCCACTCTATGCCCTGTTCTCTGAGTGTTTTTTGTATCTGGTCCTGTCTTACTGCCGAGAATGCCTTTTGGAGTTCTCTCTTCGCACCGACAAAGTTGGTGCCGTTGTCTGAGCGCAGGCGCTTCACTTGTCCTCTCCTAGAGATGAAGCGTCTGAGAGCATTGATACAGGAACTTGTGTCCAAGGAGTTGGCTACTTCAATATGAACGGCTCTGCTGGTCATGCATGTGAATATTACGCCCCACCTTTTCACTACTGCTCTTCCTCGCTTAATTTCAAGAGGACCAAAGTAGTCCACACCGGTGTTGGTGAATGGGGGTAAGTCAGGCAGTAGTCTTTCCTGTGGTAAGTCGGACATATTTTGCTCTCCAACTCTGGCTCTGTGTCGCCTGCACACAACACATTTGGTGAGAATCTTTCTGGCTGCTGAATTTGCATTTGTTATCCAATATTTTTTTCGGAGTTCAGAAAGCATATGATTCCTCCCACCATGACCTGTGGTCTTGTGCACATGCCGCAGGATTAGTGTGGATAGGTGTGAGTGTTTGGGGATTATGACGGAAAATTTTCTTTCTTCTCCTATGGTCGTTTTACTCAACCTGCCTCCTACTCTGAGTAGGCCATCCTTCACCTGTGGGTCAAGCTTGTACAGGACACTTTTTTTCTTCACCTCAGGAGTCTTTGTGGTGAGCATTTCCATTTCACTCGGGAAGAACTGAAGTTGAGTGTACTGAACAATGGCCATTTCAGCTCTCTTTAGGTCTTCAAGTCTTATTTACTGTCCACCCAGTGTAACGTCAGGTAAGTCCTTTGTTTTACTTCTTGTGATCATTTTATTCTCACTCAATTTTCTTTTTAGTGCCAGTGTTTTTAAAATTTCCTTGAGTTTCAGGTACCATGCACCTGCAATTTTGAGTCTTGTCCATTCAGAAAAATGTGTCATCAGTTTCTGAGTTGCGTTTTCTTCCTTTGTGCAGATTGCATTCACTGTGCGTGTTCTTTTTACCTCGGGGTCATCCTGTGAGATTGGAATGGTTTCTTTAAAGTTGACAAGGTATTTTTGTTGTTCTTCTTTCCCTTTCCATAGGATGTCCGGACCACTGAGCCATCGCCTGTTGTTTATGAATTTGTTTGCATTTTGACCTCTTGTTGCATCATCCGCTGGGTTGGATTTTGTATTAATGTAGTTCCACTGGGATAACTCAGTGGCGTCTCTGATTGTTGCAACTCTATTGGCCACAAATGTTTTGTATCTTGAGTGTTCATCCAGAATTTCGGCCGAATCATCTGCAATTTTCAGAAAGCGCCTGTCCTCAACTGACATTTCCTTTACTTCCTCACACAACTTTTCACTGAAATCAGTGTTGTACTGAGCAATTAGCATTTCGTGAAGATTATGTACCGATATCCTATTGACTGTGTGAGAAGGCATGAGATTGCTCGTTCCAGCCCCTAATGGACCATTCACTACCCATCCAAGCAATGTTTTTAAAGCATATGGGCCGTCTCCTTCACTGTTTATAATTTGCCAAGGCTCTATTGCTTTGGGTGCATTTGTGCCGATTAGCAAATCAATGCCTGCATTAATGGTGGAAATTTGGACATCTCTAAGGTAAGGCCACTTTGACAGAGCTCTCTGGTTTGGTATGTTACTCTTAGTAACGGGAATCCTTGATTGTGTGTATGTCTCTGGCAAAGTTATGAATGCCTCGTCCTGAAGTCCACTTACTTCCAAGCCAGTGATGACGTTGGTAGCCACAGTTCTCTCCTGACCCATTGTACGTAGCAGAATGTTTGTCCTTTTTCCTTGTACGTTTAACTGCTGCATTAATTTATCCGTACAAAATGTGGCAGAACTGCCAGGGTCAAGAAATGCATATGTTTGTATGACTGCACTGCCTTTGTTAGATTTTATCTTCACAGGTACAATTGACATCAGACACTGATCTTCACCGGCCCCAGTATGGTTGCCTGCTTTGAGAGAGATCTGTCCTGTGTTCACCTTTTTAGGTTCCTCCTTGTTTGTTTCCTTAAATGTTTCCTGCCTTTCCACTCCCTTTTTCTGCTCCACTTTTCCTATGTGCAGTGCTGTAGAATGCGACCTGTTGCAGATGATGCAGGTGAGACGCTGTGTGCAGTCCTTACTCATATGACCTGTAACAAGACATGCAAAGCAAATTCCTCTTTCCTTCAAAAATGAAATCTTGTCAGTGTGAAGTTTCTTTTTGAACCATGAACAGCTACTGAACGCATGTTCTCTTGAGCAAAACAGACAGAATGGCCTCTGTTGGACTGTTGCAGCATTGCTCCTTTGTTTGGAGAATTGGGATTGACATCAATGGTTGCTGCACTGGCTGTGAAGCTTTTGTCTGTGAATTGGGATTTCACAACACTTGAGTGTGTCGGCCTTACAGTTTGGCTTGTGTGTGTGGGCCCTACAGCTCTTGGTGAGTCGTATTGTATGTCACCAAAGACGGGATCCATCAAGATTTTGACTTGTCTTTCGATGAACTCTACTGAGATCTTAAATGTGGCTCTGCGATTGGTTGATTCTTAAAAATGACACGCTTCAGCTCTCCATCTTTCTCTTAACTTGTAAGGCAATTTGCTGACTAATAATTTCAAATTAGAAGCCAAATTCAATTCGTCCATGTAGGCTATTTCATTAATGGCGTTTAAACAGCCTCGGAGATACAGACCAAAGGACTTTAGTGTCTGGGAATCTTCAGCTCTAATGGGGGACCACGACAATGCTTTCTTGATGCATGCACTGGCTATTTGGTATTCATTTCCAAAGTGCTCGTGGAGCGATTCTTTGGCCTTTGCAAAGCCTATGTCTGGGTCTAAGAAAAGACAAGTTTTAACCAGCTCTCTAGACTGACCGGATGTATATTGCTCTAAATAATACAATTTATCCTTTGCATGTTCAATTTTTCCTCTCCTGGAACCGTCACCTTATCGTGGTGGAGAGGTTTGCGTGTCCCTGTGAACCTGAGAGCTATGTTGTCTGGAGCCTTGTGCTCCTGGTAGGGTCTCTCATGGCAGAGTGGTCTCAGGTGAGGGGCCAGACTAAGAATGGTTCAAAAAAAAACTCCAATGAAGAACAAAAAAAGAGGAGATGTGACCCGGCCCGGAGGAAGCCCGGGGCCCCCGTCTGGAGCTAGGCCCAGACGGAGGGCTCGATGGCGAGCGCCTGGTGGCCGGGTTTGCCACGGAGCCCGGTCGGGCACAGCCCGAACAAACTACGTGGCACCCCCCCTCTCTTCATCCCATGGGCCCACCACCTGTGGGAAGACCCTTTGGGGTCGGGTGCGCAGCCACATGGGTGGCAGCGAAGGTCAGGGGTCTCGACGGACCAGACCCGGGCGGCAGAAGCTGGCTCTGGGGACGTGGAACGTCACCTCGCTGTGGGGAAAGGAACCGGAGCTTGTGAGGGAGGTGGAGCGCTATCAGTTAGATCTGGTGGGGCTTACCTCCACGCACAGTCTCAGCTCTGGTACCGTACTCCTGGATAAGGGTTGGACTCTATTCTTCTCCGGAGTTGCCGAGGGCGTGAGGCGCCGGGCGGGTGTGGGGATACTCATAAATCCCCGGCTGAGCGCCGCGGTGTTGGAGTTTACCCCGGTAGACGAGAGGGTCGCCTCCCTGCGCCTAAGGGTTGTAGGGGGGAAAACTCTGACTGTTGTTTGTGCGTATGCACCAAACAGCAGCTCAGAGTACTCGGCCTTCTTGGAGACCCTGAATGGAGTCCTGTATGGGGCTCCAGTAGGGGACTCCGTAGTTCTGCTGGGAGACTTCAACGCCCACGTGGGCAACGATGGAGACACCTGGAGAGGCGTGGTGGGGAGGAACGGCCTCCCTGATCTAAACCCGAGCGGTCGTTTGTTATTGGACTTCTGTGCTAGTCATGGATTATCCATAACAAACACCATGTTCGAACATAAGGGTGCTCATAAGTGTACCTGGTACCAGAGTACCCTAGGCCGAAGATCGATGATCGATTTCGTGATCGTGTCATCTGATCTGAGGCCGCATGTTTTGGACACTCGGGTAAAGAGAGGGGCGGAACTGTCAACCGACCACCATCTGGTTGTGAGTTGGATCAGGGAATGGGGGAAATTTCCGGATAGACCTGGTAAGCCCAAACGAGTAGTGCGGGTGAACTGGGAACGTCTGGAGGAGGCCCCCGTCCTAGGTATCTTCAACTCACACCTCCGGCGGAGCTTTTCTGGCATTCCTGTGGAGGTTGGGGGCATTGAGCCGGAGTGGGCGGTGTTCAAAGCCTCCATTGCTGAAGCTGCGGTGGCTAGCTGTGGCCTCAGGGTCTTAGGCTCCTCAAGGGGCGGTAACCCTCGGACACCGTGGTGGACACCGGTGGTCAGGGAAGCCGTCCGACTGAAGAAGGAGGCCTTCCGGGATATGATATCCTGGAGGACTCCTGACTCGGTTGCAGGGTACCGACAGGCTCGAAGGGCTGCAGCGGCTGCCGTGTCGGAGGCTAAGCAGCGGGTGTGGGAGAAGTTCGGAGAGGCCATGGAGAAGGACTTTCGGTCGGCACCAAAGTGTTTCTGGAAGACTATCCGGCACCTCAGGAGGGGGAAACGGGGAACCATCCAAGCTGTGTACAGTAAGGATGGGACTCTGTTGACCTCAACTGAGGAGGTCGTCGGACGTTGGAAGGAACACTTTGAGGAACTCCTGAATCCGAATAACACGCCCTCTATGTTGGAGGCAGAGCTCGAGGTTGATGGTGTTTCGTCGTCAATTTCCCTGGTGGAGGTCACTGAGGTAGTCAAACATCTCCGCAGTGGCAAAGCCCCAGGGATTGATGAGATCCAGCCAGAAATGCTAAAGGCTGTCATGGTTGACACGCCTATTCAACATCGCGTGGGAGTCGGGTACAGTGCCAAAGGAGTGGCAAACCGGGGTGGTGGTTCCCCTGTTCAAAAAGGGGGACCAGAGAGTGTGTGCCAATTACCGGGGTATCACACTTCTCAGCCTCCCTGGTAAAGTCTACTCCAAGGTGCTGGAAAGGAGGGTTCGGCCGATCGTCGAACCTCAGATTGAAGAGGAACAATGCGGTTTTCGCCCCGGACGTGGAACTACGGACCAGCTCTTCACTCTCGCAAGGATCCTGGAGGGGGCCTGGGAGTATGCCCATCCGGTCTACATGTGTTTTGTGGATCTGGAGAAGGCGTATGACCGGGTCCCCCGGGAGAAACTGTGGGAGGTGCTGCGGGAGTATGGGGTAAGGGGGTCTATCCTCAGGGCCATCCAATCTTTGTACTCCCAAAGCGAGAGCTGTGTTCGTGTTCTCGGCAGCCAGTCAGTTTCGTTCTCAGTGGGTGCTGGTCTCCGCCAGGGCTGCGCCTTGTCACCAATCCTGTTTGTGATATACATGGACAGGATATCGAGGCGTAGTCGTGGTGGGGAGGGGTTGCAGTTCGGTGGTCTGAGGATCTCGTCACTGCTTTTTGCAGATGATGTGGTCCTCATTGGATCATCGGCCTGTGACCTTCAGCACTCACTGGATCGGCTGGCGGCCGAGTGTGAAGCGGCTGGGATGAGGATCAGCACCGCTAAATCTGAGGCCATGACTCTTAGCAGGAAACCGGTGGATTGCTTACTCCGGGTAGGAAATGAGTCCTTAGCCCAAGTGAAGGAGTTCAAGTACCTCGGGGTCTTGTTCGCGAGTGAGGGTACTATGGAGCGTGAGATTGGCCGGAGAATCGGAGCAGCGGGGGCGGTATTGCGTTCGCTTTACCGCACCGTTGTAACGAAAAGAGAGCTGAGCCGCAAGGCAAAGCTCTCGATCTACCGGTCGATCTTCGTTCCTATCCTCACCTATGGTCATGAGGGCTGGGTGATGACCGAAAGGACGAGATCGCGGGTACAAGCGGCCGAGATGAGTTTTCTCAGAAGGGTGGCTGGCGTCTCCCTTAGGGATAGGGTGAGAAGCTCAGCCATCCGTGAGGAACTCGGATTAGAGCCGCTGCTCCTTTACTTAGAAAGGAGTCAGCTGAGGTGGTTCGGGCATCTGGTAAGGATGCCCACTGGGCGCCTTCCTTGGGAGGTGTTTCAGGCACGTCCAGTGGGGAGGAGACCTCGGGGAAGACCCAGGACTAGGTGGAGAGATTATATCTCAACACTGGCCTGGGAACGCCTCGGGATCCCCCCGTCAGAGCTGGTCAATGTGGCCCGGGAAAGGGAAGTCTGGGGCCCCCTGCTTGAGCTGCTCCCCCCGCGACCCGACCCCGGATAAGCGGATGACGATGAGGATGAGGATGAGGATGTTCAATTTTGCTCTCGATGATATGCTCAAATGAGGTGACAAACTAGATGTATTCAATTGGATCATTATTAAATACCTTCATCTCTTTTCGTGGCAAAAATGATTTGTCCTGTTGCCTCACCAGTGAAGCTGTGATCTAATTTTGCCTCTGTAGAATGCTGTAGAGATGAGCGGTATCCTGTGGGTTTCCAATAGGAGGTTCAGGAGGAGCCGTTGGTGCATCGCTTGTGTGGCGTCGTCCTGAGTGAGGCTGTAATGGAGGCCCTTGGGTTTGTTCAGCCGTTTGTGAGGGCCTTGTTTGGCTAGAGGGGACGCAGGGTTGTAAAGGCTCATAAGAAGTCTTCTTAAGGGGTTGTGGATGAGAATGCATAGGTTGGGCGTAGGACATATACTTTGACTGATCTGGCCAGATGGGTGACCGCACTGTACCGAGAAAATGGGGCTCTTTTAGGGCTTGAAGCTGGACTGGTTGTGGAGCATGAGCTTTAAGTCTGACACTTGCATCTTGGATTCCTTTAGTATGAACATTTTTCAGTTTTGGTTCATATTCCTTTCCAATAAGTTCCTTTGTTTTGAGTGTTTTCTCTAAATACTCGTTCATTCCATCTCCTATTGAGCCATGGCTTTTAGTTGTACTCAATATATTGAGTTTGGCATTAGCAGCTTCCAATTCGTATTTGAGGGTTAACATTTCCTTTTGTTTCCTCAAATTTTCTTGTCTCTTAGACAGTTCTGCTTCTTCGGCCTCTATAGCATGCTTTTGTTTAAGAGCCTCCAATTTGACTTCTAGCACGGCCCTCTCCGCTGCCGCGCGGCCCACAGCAGAGGAGGTGACTGAGGCCTTTGATCCTGCGTCGGACGCGTTTTTAGAATGAGTTATTGAAATGCTGTCCTCTGGGCCTATTTCACCTTCATCGCCATTCTTATCACATGCCTTTAGCCAATCATCTACGCCCTCCATAAATATCATGTGGCTTTCTCTCTTGGGTTTAAACCACAAGTTATTATCAAATTCGCGATCCTCTTCCCTCAATGTATTTTGATATTCCTTATGAATAGCGTCCAACTCAATTAACAATTCCCCAAACTTATTAACATTTACAAGAACCTTTTTAACATTTGATTTATCACTCATCAAGTCCTCAATCAAGTTCATTCGGCGAGTAACCCAGCCAAGCTTTATCCCATGGCATTACGCAGAGCACCCTCCCTTTCAACAACATTTTCCATATCTTCAGTATCGGTTTGCACAACCGGGTCTTCGGCAATTTCCGAGCCATCAGCCATAACAATTCCATAAACTACAACCTTCTTAACAAATCGAACCTTGCTCCTTTGGGGTAATCGCGCTGCCACTGCGTGCATCAGGCTATTACGTCTTCTAATAACTTAAAGTCCGCCCAAACTTGCTTCAAAGTCAGTCCATAATTCAAATTAAATAGTTTTCTAACGAAATCCTTGAAACCTCGGCTCATAGAGCACTATAGGAGTCGTTCTTAATTGTTGCAAATTAGAAGAGTCTTACACGCTGCGCCGGAGTTTGTTTGGTTTCAAGTTGCTTTGTTCCTTTGCGGCCCGGTCCTGGTGCGACTTTGGGATTCCAATCCAAGTGATCCTTTAGGTTGTCCAAGGTCCAAAGCCAGCTTTTTGACTAATGTAGCGACTGATTTGTCCTGAGTTTTTCCTTGTCACTCGGTGACGACTGAGGGAGTCCTTGACGCTTGTATAGGTTACTTGCAATAAACCAGAAAATGAGGATCCACGAAAAATCGAGCGTTCCAAACATCGTTGGGGTTTAATGACCAAAAGGAAGATTTTACAGATGCATTAACTAAAGAATTTACAATGAGCAGCATGCGCATCAAACGAGCAAGCAAGCAGAGACAAGGTCAAAAAGCTGTGTGCTCTCAGTCGGCCACGCCTCCTTCCCGGTCTCCTTCCTATTTATAGCCTTTGACCTGCAGAGGGCACAAAATCTCGAGCAAATTATACAGAAGAGGCATGCATTGAAATCAAAGTTAAACAAATAAATTAGTGGCTAAAATGGCTCCTACACTATATATCAGTCATACTCAAGTAGCGGCGGGGTGTCTATTAATGGCCCTCGAGCTGTTTTGAAAAGTTTTTTTAATTATTAAAAAAAAAAAAAAAAAAAAAATCGTGCTGGGCGCTCTTATTTTGAAACCGCGCGCCGCAATCTCAATACGAGGCTGGGGGTTGCAACGATAAACAGAGAGCACTCCAGCCCACAGACCGCTCCAGCCCTCCCAAACTCGAGGCAGACAGTCCATCTCAGCAGCAGTCAAGTAAGCACGTAATTTACACAAGGGACATGTTTTAGACAAGTTTTGATTTACGGTTCCTTTAAGGTTCCTTAAGGATTGCGCGTGTTGCAAGGGGATTCTCCGCCAGAACAGTAGGGGGAGCAACGAACGAATCTGTGGGCGTGGAAGTGGAAATCGCTGGCTTGTTTATATTTATAATTATCATAATTCGTTCTTGTGTTTTCTTCTTCTCCTTCTTCAAAATTCTTCATTCGCTTCTGTCACAGCCTTTTAAAAATGGCGCTATTATGCTGTAAAACCGGAAATGTGAGACTCCTGAAAGGATGTGGTTAGCTGGCCAATCACAGTCTTTGCGAGCTGCGTAGGGCCATAGTGTTTTAGTCGCATAGTCAGGAATTTTGGCCGACGCACTTAAGCACGTAAGGGGGGATATTTTACCGCGCAAGGGGGGGTTATGTATCTTACGTGCTTACGCGTTATGTCTAAAACAGAGCATATATCGGCCTCAGTCACACGTATACCGACCGGCCCCTTGAGTCACTGAAAAAAAATTTTGTGGCCCCTCATCATTTCTACTTGAGTACCCCTGCTATATATGGTATAAAACTCGGCCTAAAGCCGAGCTCCGAGGGTTTGTTTACCAGCGTTGCTATGGTGACCTTGCGTGTCTTGCGTGTTCCAACGGTTTATTAGGTATCTAAGCTGTCTAATCACTTCATTCACTGCCTCTTCCGTGGTCAGACTCATTACAATATTATGAAATATGAATAGACTTTGTCGGGTTCGGATTTTATACTCTGGTGAAAAGAGAACTTTTGTCATGTTAAAAAAAAAGAAAAGAAAGTCGTTCGATTAGTCGACTAATCGAAAAAATAATCGCTAGATTAGTCGTTAGAAAAATAATCGTTTGGGACAGCTATAGTGCTTTTTGAGGATGAGCTATCAGTTTTTATTACACAAAGAAGACATGCGATAATAGGAATTAAATGGCGAAGCGAAAGACGCGCTAATGCCAATTACTAAGGAACGGAAAAGGGTAGAAACAAACTTTTTTTCTAGAAGAAAGAAGAGATCCTACTATTTCTTATGGTGGTTTCAGAGTTTACAACACAGCCCCCTCCACACACAAACACATACACACACTGACACAGGCACACGGCCCGACAATCAATCCAGAATACCTAGACATGAATGAAAAATATGTTGCATAATGTTTGAGCCACTACAGGATAGTTTATACATGCTGAAATAATAAAGCATTATTAAATACAGCTAGCTTTTTTGTTTACTCTTAATCTATTAGGCTGCAGCTTTGTGGCAGTTTTCTTTATTGTAATTCTGCACCATAAATTATAGTTTGACTATCATAATAATATATACAGGCTCTGTATGGTATGACTATAAACTTTATAGGCTGTGTTCACAGACACCTGTCTTTCTGGTTTGTGTGTGCAATACACATTGTTTGAATGGAAACAGCAGTGCAATAAACTTAAAACATGGCCTGCTCTTGGGTTTTTCCTTGCAAAGGTGGAGAAGGAACCAGCAGCAGCACTGGTACCCCAAGTGCTCCTGCAGAACTGGAGAGTGTTGGTACACAGTCAGAAACAGAGCAGGACCTCCCAGGTACCACTTAAGAGCACACAGAGTATGCTTTTAGATTAATAGGTGATTTATTAATTAAACTATCAGTAAGAGTGTAATCGGGAAAAATACAATTGATGACTGCATAATATGTAATACAAGTTTATAATCAGGCTATACTTGTCAATCTCATTCTGCAGAGCAACCAGACGTTGAAGTTGAGGAAGAGGGAGAGAGAGAGAGACAGGTTCAGAGTCCAGCACAGGAGAAAATGAAAGGGAGAAAACAGAACATTCATTTGATTATTTTGCCCGCCCTCAGCCCAAGGACTATGACTTATTTTTTAAGAACCACCCAAAACAAACCACTCAAAGAATCATCCCTAATGTATTCAATTCCAAAGATGGCACCAACAGAAAATGGCTGACATACAATGAAGGAACTCACTCCTTGTTCTGTTCAGCATGTCTAGCATTTGCAAAACCCTCTGCCAGTGAAAGTACATTTGCCAAAGGAGAGATGCATGATTGGAAACATGCCCATCAGAGGGTACAGGAGCATGAGAGAAGCAAGACTCACAGAGAGAGTGCAGAAGCCTTTTTTCTCAGAGCCAGCAGGGCAGACATTTGTAGCCTTTTGAGTGACAAACAAATGTCTATTCAAAGAGAGCAGATCAGAAAGAGGAGGCAGGTCATGGAACGTGTCATAAATGTAGTAAAAGTTATCGGTAAATGCGGGCTTAGCTACAGAGGACACAGCCAAGAAGCTGCGTATACATTGGAAAACATCGCCAGCAACCATGGCAACTTTCTTGAACTAATTTTGTTGCTGAGCAAATATGATGTCTGCCTACAAGAGCACGTTAAGGATTGTATTGAGAAGAGTAAAAAACAGATGGGAAGTAAAGGAAGAGGGCCATTGGTAACAATGATGTCCAAAACGACAGTAAATAAAGTTATTGAAGTCATCAGGTCATTGATTCAGCAGACAATTGCTGTTGAAGTGAAAATGGCAGGGATGTTCTCTGTACAACTGGACACAACACAGGATTTGACATCCAAAGACCAATGTGCAGTAGTTGTCACTACTGTTGTCACTACTGTTGTGCTTGAGAGACTCATTGCTGTCATTGACTGTGAGTCATCAACTGGACAGTACTTTGTGGACCTTGTAAAAGAGACACTCGTAACGATGGACATAAACATCAAACATTGCATTGGCAATGCAACAGATGGAGCAGCTAATATGCAGGGAAAATACAGAGGCTTCTCTGCATTGATTACAGAAGTATCTCCCAACCAAGTCCACATTTGGTGTTACTCACACATCCTAAATCTTGTGCTGAGTGACACCACTCGGGTTGTTGTTGCAAGCGAATCCCTTTTCTGTCTCCTGAACGACATTGCAGTGTTAATTCGAGACACCTATAAGCGCATGCACCTATGGGAGGAAACCACTGAGGACAAGAGACGCAGGCGGCTAGGTGTCATTGGTGAAACACGCTGGTGGGCTAAAGATGAAGCATTGAAGAAAGTCTTCGGAGGCTTTGCAAAGCCCAACCAGGCACTCTACACAGATGTCATCATCACTATGGAGAAAATTGAAAAGGACATGACCATAAAACCTTCTATCCGAAGCAAGGCCCAAGGGTACAAAAATGCTCTGCTAAGGTATGAGACGATTCTCACAGCTGAGATTTATCTCAGGATCTTTGAGAACACATCCCCTCTCTCGAAATATTTGCAAACAAGTGGGATAGATTTTGTGACAGCACAACACCTAGTGACTGGAACAGAGGATAATCTGAGAAAGTATGCAAGACACTTTCAGAGTGTGAAGAAGGCAGCAGACAACTTTGTTGAGTGGGCCAATGGCATTCTGGAAGAACAGCAGAACTGTGATGCTGAAGCTCAAACTGCTCTGGCAGAGAAGAGAACAAAAAAAAAGAAGAGAAGGCCTGGTGAATTGGCAGAAGATGACCTCATTGCTAATGCTGACAAAAATTATGAAATCAAAATCCACAATGTGATACTGGACACTGTTGTGGAAAGTATCCACCATCGTTATGCAGCAAATGCAGTGCTCTGTGCAGATGTCTCCTGCATGGATCCTAAACGCTTTCCTGAAATCAGAGAAAAGGGCCTTCCAAACACAGCCATGAAGGAGCTCAGCAAATGCTTGTTGAAATTTGATGACCGTGCCACTGTTGAAGCATTGCAGGCTGAACTGACCAGCCTTGCACAACACTGGGAAAGTCACTACAAGAGGAGTACAACACCAGGGCTGCCACCACCAGTGATGACTCTGGAGAGGATCTTGATGAAAGTGTGGAGTTTGTGAGCACACGTTGTTCAACCTGTAAAAACTGCCTGGTATGCTGCTATTTACTCCTGTCACAGTACAATCTGCTCAAAGATGCATATCATATCATTGGTTTGGGCTACAAGTTCATCCTCACACTATCAGTCTCACGGGTGGCCTGTGAGAGGACCTTCTCTACTCTGAAACTTGTGAAGAATCGCCTGAGAACCTCTCTCAATCAAGAGAACTTAGAAGCATTCATGCTGATGGCAACAGAAAAGGAGATTCTAATGGCACTTGACAAAGATGACATTATTGACAAGATGGCAGAGAGCAGTGAGCTACTGCGCCGCCTACTGGTTTACTAGGGATAATCGCTGACTGGTTACTCTTAGTGATCTACTTTATTGACACTAATGAGTGAATATTGTATTCTAAGTTCTTCTTTGTTGTTCTTACATTGATGCTTGTTAAATTTAAAGAAATTAATATATTCCAGTTTTGATAAATGTTTTATATGTTTGATGCTTGAAAGTAAAGTTAATTATTGAACATCCAAGCTAGTATTTGTCTCTCTTTTTACAAATATAGGCCCATTGTTTTGTGTGTCTTGCCTTGTACATTTGTGTATCCTATGGCTGCTGTCCTCAATAGTTTTTGAGTATTCATCCATTGCTATAACATTTGAAAACAGGGTTTTCAATGAAAATCATATATTCAAATAGATAACTCATCGGTCACTCCTAAATCTCTTTTAACTATCAAATAGTGTTAGAATACACAACTAGAGGTATGGTGGTCTGCATGAGAAGGGTGGCCTGGAATGGCATCAAATTCCCGGCCTGAATTATTGTCCCAGTCCGCCACTGGCTGTGCCCCTGTCCTCTGAGGAGGACGAGTGCGGCAAAAGGTTTCCGGACGTTTTCCCATCCTGCGCTGTCACACGTTCAATGTCCAAACAAACGGGCGCGCCAAATGTTTTTGAGGATTTGCCGAGTACTTTTCTTGCAGATCTCGATTCGAACTCGTCAAAAATAACGGTCCCTAAAACATCCCGATCTGTGTCACCTGCCGTGGGCAGAAATGGGAAAAGTCATTGGCGGACTCAAAATGCTAAAATTCCAATCTCAAGGGCGGAGTTAATTAAATCCCAAAAGGAGGATGACACCCTCACTTCTTGGTTAGCTTCAGCTTGCCCAACCGTTGATCTTGTGTTGCAGCCCCAAGGCTACTTCTTCGTGAAGGGGTCCTAATGAGGAAATGGAAGCCTCACAACGTTCCTGACGATTGGCGAGGAGTGTTGCAAATCGTTGCACCTACCGCTTATCGAGGGGAAATACTACGAGTAGCCCATGATGCTGCTGCCGGACACTTAGGTGTCACTAAAACCTATGATCGGATCCTGCGGCATTTCTATTGGCCAGGACTAAAGAAAGACGTGAGGCATTTTTGTAAAACATGCCACATTTGTCAGATGATAGGCAAGCCAAATCAAAAGATTCCTCCTGCTCCGCTGTATCCAATCCCTGTGATCAAAGATTTATTCGAGCACATAATTATCGACTGTGTAGGCCCTTTCCCACGTTCTTCTAGGGGTTACCAATATCTGTTCACGATGATGTGTGCTAACACTCGCTTTCCGGAGGCTGTGCCTCTGCGTACGATAACCTCTAAAAACGTGATTCAAGCAATGATCAAGTTATTTTCGTTCGTAGGACTACCTCGTGTGGTACAAAGCGATAGGGGAACCAACTTCACTTCTCGTGTTTTCGCCAAGGTTCTTAAACAGCTTGAGATTGAGTACAACATATCTTGCGCATACCATCCCGAAAGCCAAGGGGCGCTAGAGAGATACCATCAAACGTTCAAAACGATGCTCAAGGCTTACTGTCTTGAACTGGGGGCGAGCTGGGAGGAGGGAGTTCCCTGGTTATTGCTGGCGTCGAGGGAAGTGGTCCAGGAGTCTACTGGCTTCAGCCCGGCTGAGCTGGTGTTCTGCCATGCGCCCCGCGAGCCGCTGTCCCAGCTCAAAGAGGCTTGGTTAAGCGAATCAACCCCCGAACTGTGTTGCATCACGTTTGTGACATCCGATCGCGTTTGTCACTGCACGTAGGGATGGGAATTGATAAGAATTTCACGATTCCGATTCCGCTTATTGATCCGATTCCTTATCGATTCTCATTGGGTGACAAAAAATAAGTACAAATGTGTTTGTTTGTATTAAATCTCTTGAATATCTGATCAGAAGTGCGTCAAGTATTAGGAAATTGTATGTTTTCAAATCAATTGGTCTAGACAAAAAAAAATACGTTTGGCTTTTTAAGCCCAAATGCCATCATTATGTGCCATAAAACTAAAAACACAGACTGAAAAGAGTCAAGTAAGAGCTTGTGCCTTTTGGAATGCTAACAGTGATCATTTGCATTCAACTTGTAACAAAATTCAACTGACATAAACAAAATAGTTTTTTGTATTGATTAGACAGAGATTTATTAGATGGGCCTACCTATTAAACCGTTGGAACACACAAGACCGGAAACCATAGCAACGCCGGTAAACAAACCCCGAGATGCCCATTCCCTATGAGAGCTCCCCACGCTACGGCCATCCGGAGGCGCACAGAGCTGTTGGCCGTGATATTATCTATACAATTATATTATATTATATACTATTATATATAGAGCTCCGGGTGTCGCAAACTGCAACAATCGCTTTCTCCTCCATGCTGCAGTTCACCCCGGACTGCCCTGCACTGACGGTTGAACGCTGATTGGCTGTTACGTTACACATGTCACTCAGTTGTCACGCTGTTGAACGCTGATTGGCTGTCATCACGACAAAAATTCGTCGCCGATTTTCTCTCGCGAAAAATTCGCCCGATACGCGTCTCTACGTTCACTTTGTATGGGATCTTGTCGCCCCGTCGTGTTTGGTGTGAACGCACAATGCGCTTCTTCCTCGGCGGCGCCGTGTTTGCTGCGTTCTGAACCAAAACAAAACAGCGTGTGTGTGACGTCATGACGCATTTACCGCGACCAGAACCGATAAGCGGAATCGTTAAGCAGGCTTGCTAATGATTCCAAGGAATCGGTTGACTCTGCACCGGTTCTGAACAAGAACCGGTTCTCGATTCCCATCCCTAACTGCACGTGAAATGGCGAGGAAGCACCTGCAAGGTGCACAACGAAAAATTAAGCGGTGGTACGATAGGAAAACAAAAGAATGTGTGTTTAAGCCGTGTGACAAGGCGCTCGCATTGCTTCCTGTCCCTGGTTCCTCATTGCAGTCGCTTTAGTGGTCCGTACCTAGTCGAGCGAAAAATATCTGACCCTGATTACGTTATCAAAACCCCTGATCGCCGTCAAAGCTCACGGATGTGTCACGTGAACATGCTCAAAGCGTACTTCGAGCGACAGTCAATACTGCAGCGCTCTCCGAGGACCTGAACCCAGAGCCTCCGCTTACAAAAGTGTCACCTGTTATGTTATCTTCTTTGGTGGGGACCGCAGAAGATGACATAACATAGGGCCCGACCGATTTATCGGCCTGCCGATTTAATCGGCCGATTATAGCCTTTCTGAAAATAATCGGCATCGGCCAAAAAGACACAATTACAACCGATTTTTTTATTTTTTTTTTTAATGTTATTGCGCTTAGTATCCTGCAGATTGCGCTTCTACTCGCCTTGCTAACTAACAACTTTAGCTGGAGTAAAAAAGAGGAGATTGAATTTTACCGTACAACATGAAAGCACGCTCGCTCAGGCAGCTGGTCGCTCACCTCACCAATGTACACAAGACGCGTTGTTTGAGCATGTTGTGCCTGTTTTTCTTTAGGTCCCAGGCCATGTTAATTTGTTATACTGTAGACTCTAACGGTGAGACCATACTGCTCAGCACGCACGTGTTAGTCACTGCTCACGAGCGCAGCACATTGGGAGTTAGTTATTTATTTTACATAACAAATTTTTGACTGTAAATGTATTCTAAAACACTCAAAGGTTCTGCATTCAATTCACATATTCGTCAAAAGTGTTTAAAGTATATTTAAGGTATCAAAAACTACGTTTTATATGCTTTTTTTTTTTTTTTTTTTATCGGCCGATTAAATCGTAATCGTAATTTTTCTCTGAAAATAATCGGCATCGGCACTCAAAAATCTATATCGGTCGGGCCCTATAACAGACCCGAGTAGGTCTGTCCCGGTAGGCAGGCTCGAAAACTCAGCAATGCTGGCAAAACTTCCAGAGTTCCTCTCATATTTAACGCCTACTGAGAGTAAGGATGTCCAACGGCTTATATGCGACTTCCGAGGTATCTTTGGTGATGTTCCATCGCAAACAAATGTGCTCGAGCATGATATCGGGTTAACCCGACCAAACGAGCACATTTACAACGAGAAGTAGAGTACATGTTAAGCCATAACATCTCTGAACCCAGAACTAGCGCCTGGAGTTCTCCCTGCCTTCTCGTAGGTAAATCTGATGGTTCTCTGAATTTCTGTACGGATTACCGTAGGGTTAATTCGGTTACAAAGCCAGATTGTTTCCCTCTGCCTCGGGCAGATGACTGTGTAGACCGGGTGGGGGCCGCCGTCTACGTCAGTAAATTTGACATGCTTAAGGGCTATTGGCAAGTCCCGTTAACCGCACGCGCCAGAGAAATCTCTGCGTTCGTCACTCCCGACAAGAGCATGTGAGCGGAGCGGAGCGCCGCGCAATTCCCGCTCCCCGCTCAGGAGGATGTCCGCTCATTCGCTCTGCCGCTCAACGTTGTGCCAGGGTGCTCTGCTCAAAACCGCTCCGCGCTCATCTTAAATTTCCTGCCGCTCCGGCGAAATCGCTCCACGCTCCGCTCATATTTTAGTAGAAGTACTTCCCAAACTCCATCTTGCTACTCTCGCGGGCACACGAGCCAGTGTTGCGGGGGGGGGGGGGTGGAAGGGTCTCACGTGACGCGTTTCATCCAATCAGGTTGCTTGGATGCTCCCATTGAAACCCATTCTATTCTACGTGAACCACCTACATGTAAGCCGCTAGAAGCAGTTAAAATCGGAGCGGACTGGAGCGGAGTGAAATCCCCGCTCCGGCCTTTGAATTTAAAACCGCTCTGCACTCCAACCCGCCCCAACCTATTTCTTCCGCTCCGCTCCACCACCCGCTCCACGCTCCGCTCACATGCTCTGCTCCCGACGCATTTTTAAGTTATCGTGTGATGCCGTTCGGAATGCGTAACGCCCCTGCGTCCTTTCAGAGGCTGGTAAACATCGTCTTAAAGGTCATGTCTGACTGTGAAGCCTTTTTAGACGATATTGTCGTTTACAGCCAGACATGGCCAATCCACATGCGTCAAATGCGCAAACAGTTCCAGCGGTTATCCAATCTCACACTGAACTTAGCTAAGTGTGAATTTGCCAAAGCTAAGATAACATATTTAGGCCATATAGTTGGTGGTGGTGAGGTTCGTCCGGTGGAGGCCAAAGTTGCGGCGATCCTACAATTCCCTGCGCCTGATGACCGACAGTCTTTTACCGTAGCTTTTGCCAGAACTTCTCGTCCGTGGTGTCACCACTCACTGACTTACTGAGTCCCAAGGTTCCGTTTATATGGTCCAACCAGAGTCAAGGTGCGTTCGAGACTGTAAAGGGTCTTCATGTTTCCGCACCCGTGCTGCAAGCACCCGATTTCAGCCGACCATTTAATCTCGCGGTCGATGTGAGTGATGTAGGAGCCGGGGCTGTCCTTCTCCAACGTGGCCCTGACAATGTCGAGCACCCCGTGTGCTACTTTTCTCGCAAGTTTAATTCACATCAGCGAGCATACTCTACGATAGAAAAAGAAGCACTGAGCCTCGTGCTCGCAATACAGCAGTTTGAGGTTTATCTCGGCTCGTCTTCTCATCCCATCACAGTATACAGTGACCACGAACCGTTGCGCTTCTTAAATAGGATGCGCAACTCCAATCAACGCCTTATGCGTTGGAGCCTAATCCTCCAACCATATGACCTCGAAATAATGCATGTGCACGGGGCAGATAACATCTTAGTCGATGTGTTATCTCGTGGCCATTAGGTTGAGGATTTGATTTTGAGTTTAGCTGAGTTTAACAGGTTTTCATCCTTAATTAGATTATCCTCTTGGTTAACGGAGTGCCCGTTGTGGCCTGTAGTTGCCCTCGACTCTGTCCAACTTCGTGTGGTTGGAATAGGGACCACATTGACACAAAAAAATATATAGGAAAATAAAATAAAAGGTATCTTCTTATAGCTTCTGTACTTTAGCCTGTAGGCAGAAGTTATTTGAATGTGAATGTATTGATCATATTGATGGATCGGATTCGTGATTGTTATCTTATTCATGATGGCTAGAGCCACCATTTCGGTGGGAGGGTGTTACGAACCCTCATTTATCTTAAGTTGGTATTCGTTTATGGCACCCCCTGCTGGGGCAGGTATTTCTGTTTCACCCTTTCTCCCTGTGGTCGCAGGCTAACGAGTGATTGCAGGCACCTGATACCGCCCTACTTAAGGAGATCCATATGCGGTAGCACACTCTCTCTCTTCCACCTCCTGAAATCCGAAGGATCGTGAAACCGGCACCTGGCTTCGCCACCGCCTTCCGTGGTTTCACCTTTATCATCCCCTGCGTTGGGATCATGATTGTTGGCCCTTTTTGGCCTTTTGCGGATTAATTGACGGGTTGATAATAAACACCCCTGCTTTTGGTAATACCGTCTCTTGGTCCATTAATTCTTGTTCAGCGCCTATCATGGGCCGTAACATGGAGGAAAAAAAAGTCAACACTGAAGCCTCAAGAATACATACATTCAAAATCATACAACTTGGAAAGTATTACAGCATTGCAAGAAATTATATAATATTTATTATTGTCATATTGGATGGCTTTGACATTTAATCATGCAAACAATTTTAATAGACGTTTTGATTTCCACATTATCTTTTAATAAATTTGTCAAATACAGCAATAAGCCACAAGAGGCTGTGGTTTACAGTGATCTCAAAACAGATAGGTAGTGTCAGCGTTTCAAAAATGGTACCTAAATCTGTTGTGATAGATTTTATACTAAGGTCTAAAAAATAAACACACAGTACTGTGATCATTTATTGAATCACAATGCAATCGCCAAGCAAATAGATCCTCAAAAATGGGAAATTGTTGCCACACAGGCTACCATGCAGGCTAAACACCATTAGCTCAATTGGTAAAGTAATTTTCTATCATTTAGCAATCCTGTTTACTGGTACAGGGCTGTTTGACTCTAGACAGATGTTTTTTTAATCGTGCAGAGCCGGAGGCAAGGATTTAGTTATTGCGTCTTCACTCATTGTAGTTAGGGTTAGGGTTAGCAGTAAGATTGCAGGGCCGAATACAATTCCTGTCCGTCACTTTCATAATCTCCCTTGCCTCCTAGCCAGCATTGGAGCTCTTTTGCACAGTGATGCTTCACAAACAATGATTAGTGTAGATTGTCTCTGTGCCAGCTGCTTTGCAAATTTGTGGCAACATTGATCCAAGGAAGTATGCCCTTATGGGCTCTCTATTATACCTAGAAAAAGAAAGACAGTCAGTGAGGGAAATACGACTTAATAGATAGTTGGCATCAAAAAAGATATTGTAAGTATAAAGTAATATAGTGACTGACAACATAGCAAGAGGGAAATGAGAACAACAAACATCAAAACATGCTAGCCAGCTAACTTTTTTATTATTTGCTCACCACAGAACGTTGGCATATATTTCTCCCTTTTGAAGGATGAAAGAAGGCCGGTGGATAGTGCGGCAGCAACAATAGGCGGTACTCCAACAAAGCCACAGGACACACTGCATTGCCCGGTTGCTCAAACGTAAATCCCTGCAGGCTCACCTTGTTTTCCGCTGGCATGTGTGAGATTCCAATTTGATGGATTCAAATTTTTTGGTCAACGTAGTGTACTTCTGACCGTTGACGTCCTTCTGGTTGATTAATGATTTAAGTTTCAGTCTGCGTTTCTGCTCTTTCGCTTTGCAAAACATGAACAGCTGCACATCAAACCAGAATTGGTTCACAAGACCCTCAGGTGGGACTGGATTCAGTGGCCGAGAGTACCTGCTTTTCTGGAAGTCTGCCTCTGTTAAAACCTGATGGTGGCATCTTTTGACGTGTCCTTCGCTGCAAATTGTTTTGACTACTTGAGCGAATACGTGGTTGCTAGTACTAAACCCTAAGTCTTTAAATAGACCAGGATGATATGCTGTCTGGGGTTCCTTGATACAACTTTTGAACCCCTCTCAGAGGCCAACCTATCAGCTGAAACCACTGTTCAGCTCTCCTGTTTTCACAGTGGCATACAATTGTCTGAGAACCTGGTTACAATATCTAAAGTAATAGGCAGAACTGCATTAACACGCCAGCTCTGAAAACATTGAATGGAACAATTGGTCTGATTAACGGTCCGGGATATATTTATCCTCTATCCTGTCCAACTCTCATCTTCACTCACTGAATAAATCAGCATTAACAACGGAACATGGCTTTTTTTAGTTTGCCAACCTTGAGATTGGCAGTGCATTTTGAATTGTATGAGGTCAACAGGGAGTGTTACGGTATACAACGGCTTTGGGCCAATCACAATCTAGGACCAGAGCTATCGGTTTTAAAAGGTTTCATTTGACGCTGTGTTGAGTACTCTTTAATCACTTACTGGAATTCAATAAAATGTTTTGATTTGACCATGCTGCCTCTGCCTGGAGGATCGAAGCACTTGTCATTTGAATGCACTTGACATGTTTGTTATGTATTCAGCCACAAGCGAAAAGCAATTATAATACTAAACGCATTATTGCAAATATTTAGCCTTATGGCCGGATGCCATTTCTTTCCAGATCATTATCACAGCCAAACACCCACGTGGTTTGGACAAATGAATACAAATTCAATTCTGATGCGTCAATGTATATGGAATCGAATACTGCATCATGGCATGGGATTGTGGGCTTGAATACAAATAAAAAAATGTGTTAGCAGTTCAGGTGTCGTTCTTTCTCCCCATTATTGAATTTGAAAATGCATTTCAGGACAAATTAAAACACTGAAATGTTTGAGAAATCCTACTGTATACTTCAGGAAATTTAGTTTACAATTTTTCCACTGATCTGTAATGGCAATATAATTAAATGGTTGACCTTGATTTACGTTACAATTTAGAAATATAGTTTAAATACTTTTACATAGAATAGTTTTGTGTGTGTAAATATATATATATATATGTATATACAGTATATATGTGTATACGTTTGTGTATATACAGTATATATGTGTATACGTTTGTGTATATATTTATATATGTGTATACGTTTCTGTATATATTTATATATGTATATACGTTTGTGTATATATATATATCAGTGGAGGCTTCTCCATTGAGGAGAGGGAGGAAGATCCTCCCTAACATTGTTGAGAATAAAAAATGTAGATGCCCAGACTATTGTAATGAATTAATGCCCTTAAATATGACTACTTTATTGCCTTTGAATATATAATGTTCGTTTCCCTGGGTAAAGGGACATTAGCACTCCCTATCGCCTATTGACAATTACTTCAGGGAGGAACGTCCTCCGTCATTCTCCGTTGACTCCCATTCATTTCCCCGAAAGTACTGGCGGCCGGTGGATAACATGGGTTTCAATGGGAGAGAGGAGGAAAGTCCTCCTCTGAGTGGGTGGGACCTTAAGGGGTCTGATTCGCGCAAAAATCTATCCGTCTGCGCTATGAACCAATAAGCAGGATCCCTGGATGTTGAGCAGTGTTGCCAGATTGGTCAGATTTCCCACCCAATTGGGCTACTTTTAACCAAACAAACCCGGTCTACATTGCCGCGGTGCTCAGTCAGAGACGCAGAGCAAGTGAAATCTGCGATAGCGAGATCCTAAATGCAAAATGGAAACATTGGAAACGGAGGACATTGTTAACGTCTTATTAAAAAAAGCATTCCATTCATTGAGTTACAGTGCTAAGTTAGCGACCAAAGAAAGAGGTAGACCACTTCCCAAAATCAAGGTGACCAGAAGTAATGGCAACGTCAGTGTTGTGAGTGCTACATGGTTTGCTAGGTACGCATGGCTTACTGGTAGCATTACAATCAATCGACTTTATTGCTGGCCCTGTTTGCTTATGAATAATAGCAAATCTCCAACGTGGGCTGTTCATGGTTTCACTGATGTGGAAAATCTTGATAGGGCAACCAAACGCCACGACAAGTGTCAAGATCACGTTGGTGAGCACCAACGTGATCTTGACACCCATCGAGATCCAGGCCCAATGATAGGCCCAGATTTTTTTATTTACTTTTAAAAAATCAATAGTAGGCCTGATTTGACTAATATGCTTTGCATCCTTTCCTTCTCAAATTACAGTGATGCCACTGGTGGCTTTGTATAAATTGTATTCACATAACTCCCTCCCTGCTATTTTGTAGTTCACCAAAACACCTTGAAACAACTTGAGTCTCACATTCTTATGCCACCATACACCAACAGTGCAAGCAGGCCAATGGCAACCAAGCGCGCAGTCCTTCCTCCCTCACTTTAAAAACCACCAGCCGCCACTGATATATATATATATATATATTAGGGGTGTAACGATGCATGTGTGTGGCCGGTACGGAAGTCACGGTTCGGTGCATGGATTTACACGGAGAATACACGGTATAAAATTAAATAAAACTGGCATGCAAATTAATTAATGTAATGCGGAACTAATGTTAGATACGCATTTTCTTCAGGGACAGCAAAATGCGGGTTTCCACCGGAGGGTGCGGGTCGGTTCAGTTCGCTAAGGTGCGGCACGGATCTTGTTTCCACCGCCAAAAGTGGGCGTAACCCGTGACTGATGCTGCGTTTTATTATCCATCCGTCTCGGAGGTCGCCCGTTTTCCTCGGACGGCAAACTCGCCATCTCGGTTGAACTCAGTGGTGACCGAGCAAAATTCAGAGACAGAATTCAAGATGGCTGCGCCCAGTGTGACTTGAAGGATGAACTGTTTTCATTGTGCTTGGACCGCTTTGGTGGTTTAAATGGCAATTTCCATCACTCGTATTACTGCAATACCTTACTGTGCCCGTATCTCTGTGTATGGCCTATAGCCTACCTTTTTTGGAGCGCCTGGTACTCTGCCAATGCTACCGCGACAACAGCTTTCCGGGTGGCGTCCATGTTTTCCTTCAACGACCGAGTGAAATAATAAAACGCTTGAAGTGTGTGCGTGACGTCAGATCCTAGATCCGAGTCGGTTCGCAGAGAATACTAATGCGAACCGTACCGCACCCTGCAGTGGAAACGCGCCATTATGGTGCGTTTCCACTGCAGGGTGCGGTACGGTTCGGTTCGCAATGGTGCGGGACGGATTGCATTCCACTGCCAAAAGTGGCCGTGACCCGGACTGAGCCGTACTCGTTTTGCCCTCGTCTTCAGTACTCCTCCGTTGGGGTACTGAGACGCCAGAAAGGGTGCCGGAAAATTCGAGCTACACACCCCCTCCGTTGATTGGTCGACAGAATTGTCACTTCTGGGCGACGTGGGGATAAAAACAAACAAACAGTAGCCTCGAGGTATTATTATTCCATGGTAGCTCTTGGTTTAATGTGTCGTGTTCAACTTTTCCATTGTTTTTATTGAGCAGGCTACACTAGATTGCGCTGCTATGATGTCACGATGTTTACGTAGCTGCCGCAGCGATCGACATCCAGCCTACCATAAAGGGTACTGTCGGCGGTGGAAACGCGACCTTGGAACTAGGGATGGGCATTCGATTAAGTTGTCTTAGTCGATCGTCGGGAGAATTAACGATCAATTAGTCCATTAATCGTTCATATTTTAGAAAAAAATTATATTCAAAATAAAATGAAAATACAAATGCAGTGTGTTTTCCTCATTGGGATCTTTATTATTAGATGAACAACTCGGTTAAACCAGATCCGTTCAATAGCTATGCGCTACTCTGCTCTAAGCAACGGATTATGCAGCTCGAAGCCGGTGCTCATAAACATAACTAAAAATAAACACAACCCTAGTTTCTCCCCAAAATAATAACAATAATAATATCAAAAAAACAATCATGTTATAACTTAACCAACCAGTGTACGGATTTTTGTTCAGAAAGATGAGCATGTTGACATGCTCTGGGGTCAGACGCGACCGCAGCCTGGTGACCGTCAGTCCAGCTGCCGAAAACACCCGCTCTGAGGGGGCCGACGTTGCCGAGATGCACAAATACCTCCGTGCTAACTTGGCAAGGCGGGGGAACAACTTTCTACAATCCAGGGGCTCAGAAAGTTCTTTATTTCTGCTTCGATGCTAACCTCACCTTGAGTGGTAGGCCTATAGTGCTCCCCAAGAAGTCATTTTTTAAATCATAATGGTCCCACACCAGACTTCGCCGTGGCCTCGTCCGCTTCATGATTACATCGCCGTGTTCCAATATCCATACTATCCGTACTTACTAGTCTAAGTTTGAGTACGTATGGTGTTCCGATTCAGATCGGGTGAAAATAAGTGTACTGAAAACGGTCAAATCGCGAAGTCTGTGGCGATGTACACTTTCGTACTCAACGGCAGCCATCTTAGCTACGTAGCGGAAGAGGGCGGAGCCAGGCTGAGCCAAAGTCGGCGCATTTTCAACATAGCCTGCATTAAGTCATTTTATAGTTTCTATAGCTTTTTATAGCTGCTAGGCGTAAAGAGTTCACCGTTCAATGCGGGATGTTTATTGCGGGGGAGGAGCCGCAAATTTAAATATTGCCCCCGTGTGGTAAAATGTTTAATTGCACACTGCATTAGTTTAATCGGTTAAAAATGTACGTAATCGACAAAATTCTTAACGATCAATTAGTCGATCGTCGATTAATCATGCCCATCCCTAGTCCGTAGCACACGGAATGTTATTATTTTGCGTAGCGCAAAATAATATAACATTCGTATTCTACAGAGATAAGCTGAAGCTCTCCTCTCTTAAAAATAAGAATTTCAGCGGCAGCGGTCATATTTCAGCAGCGGTGTGCCACCGCTGCTAGGTGCATGTAGGGGAAACACTGCATAAAAAGGAATTGTTCTCTTTATTTCAGTTTTTTCTTTTCCCTTCATTGTACCGAACTCGTACCAAACCGTGATGTCTGAACCGAACCGTGACTTCAGTGTACCGTTACAACCCTAATATGTATCTATGTAAATATATGTATATATATTAGGGGTGTAACGGTACACAAAAGTCACGGTTCGGTGCGTACCTAGGTTTTGAAGTCACGGTACGGTACAGGACGGTACGATTCATAGTTAAGGAAAAAAAAAAAGCTTGTTTGTCAACAACGGAGAATGTCCGTAGCTCAGCAGCAATGAAAACACCAATAAACTTGGTTATTGCATTTGCATTTCTGAATTCCCAGACAGGGGTTGTTGAAATAGTGTTTTGAGCTGAGTTTGCACAACTCGATTCTTTTCACAGCAACGGTGATAGTAACGCCTGAAAGTTGCCTTTTCAAATGCGTGTGCTGTACGTAGACACGGAGAGCCTTTTCCATAGCCGGAAAACCTGTTGGAGACCCTCTCCGTAACTTACGTGCACATCCAATATTTTTTAACTATCCGTCGACGCAATGGACCTATTGGTCGACGCAACGGACCTATTGGTCGACGCAACGGAGACGGCAAGGGCTGTGATTGGTCCTCTAACAAAATCATTTCCGGAATCAATTCTCCGGTTTGACTTTGCACCTTATTACTTTGTACATTGTTTACTTTGCACCTTAAGGACCAATAAAACACCAAATAAGATTTGAAACGCTTTGGAAGTTCATTTCCAACACTGCTTACATGGTTTGTAGTCAACATATAAGATCGATCGGGTGGCGAATTGCATTGCGTATCAGACATCCCGACGGAGAGCTGCTGAGGGTTCTCTGTAGTTACAGAGTCTGAGTAGTTTGCTTTGGCTAAACGGTCAGGGGGAAACTCCCATTTTAAGTTTTAATGTCCGCATCGCAAAACAAGCCTTTACATTCACCATATTAACGCTATGTACGCCACATTTACGCACAGCGGTCCACCTCAGTGACCACACCAAAGTGCCTGTACCGTGACGGTTCGGAACAAATAGGTGTATCGTTTCACCCCTAATTTATACACATATATATGTGCATATATATGTAAATATATATATATGTGTATAGACAACCCGGAATCACGCGATTTCGTGCTCATGCGCACAAACGTTAATCTATTGGATCGTGTCCCAGAGCACGATTGTCCGACTTTTTTCGTGCCTCGCAGAACGAAATGTAAAGTAGGTACGCATGGCTTACTGGTAGCATCGTAGGCGTCGATTACGGGGGGACGGGGGGGGACATGTCCCCGCCACTATTTGAAATACGAATTTTGTCCCACATTTTAAAAATGTGCAAACCAATTGCGACTGAAAAAATCCCCACATACTCAACTGAAATCATGCGATAGGCGCGCACCAAGACATCATTTATTAGATGGGCCTACCTAATAAACCATTGGAACACACAAGACCGCAACCCATAGCAACGCCGGTAAACAAACACCCCGAGATGCCCATTCCCTATGAGAGCTCCCCGCGCTACTGCCATCCGGTGGCGCACAGATCTTTTGGCCGTGATATCATATATACAATTATATTATATTATATACTATTATATATAGAGCTCCGAGCGTCGCAAACGGCAACAATCACTTTCTCCTCCATGCTGCAGTTCACCCTGGACTGCACTGCACTGAGTTTGACGGTTGAACGCTGATTGGCTGTTACGTTACACATGTCACTCAGTGGCCACGCTGTTGAATGCTGATTGGCTGTCATCACGCGAAATTCGTGTCAAAGTTGAAATATTTCAACTCGAGCGAATTTGTCGCGCCACAAATCCTCGTGAACGCGCTCGCCTGTGCACGGCGAAAGTGTGGCGCGACAAATCAAAAAGAATTGCCCGATACGCGTCTATACGTTCACTTTGTCGCCCGTTGCGTTTGGTGTGAATGCACTGGAGAAGTTTCAAGACAGACAGCCAAAATTAACATTTTTATTCAGAAAATAGGCGGTCCTTTTGCTTCCTATAAAGAGCATGTTTGTGACACTGGATAACGATATGTATACATCATCTAGCCTGCATGTGGAGGGCCACATAAGGTAAGAAATTGGTTTACGTAAACTTTGCTGCTGGTTCTGTTTGCTCGTGATGACTTGGCCAAAGGTTACCCACGGTCCTAAGCGATTGTGATCTGATTCTGGTTGGTGCTCCAGCTAGTATGCATTGTATATATAGATTGCAGGTATGTGGTTATAGTTATTTTGTCTGATTGAGATATGTGACGACTTGGAGTCTGGTAGGCCTATCCTGACGTAAATATGTTCTCGCATAACCTGTGTGATTATCCTAAACTGTAGGAGATTTTATTTGCGGGCAATTTGCTTATGATGTTGTAACGAGTGATTTCTACATTGGTCCTTCGCAAGTGTTTACTGGTGGTCAGGATTTGGCAGATCCTATTCTCTTGGCGCTTGTTTTTTTCTTATTTTTTTAATGCAGCATAACATATGCTACCAGCAGCCCTTGCTCGTCTTCAAAAGGCTGATGCTCAGTACCTCGTTTCATTTCGTACCCCCTTTACAGTCTGGCATTGTTTGTCTGCTAAACTTTGTTGATGTCAGGATAAGTGTTAAATTGCCAAAACTGTTCTTTATCCTGTGTGTATTAGTATTACATATCCCGAGCCAATACCCTGGTGTTTCCAACGCCGTTTTACAAAACAAGCCAAAACACAAACTGTGGTATTCAACTTTTATTGTTCGAATAGGATTTTCAACACCTGACAATACACTGTAGAGCATATTGTAATGCAGCGTTGAATGGATGAATAGCTTACATAAGGGTACCCAGCACTTTTCAAACCACACTCAAGCTTATGGTTATTGTCCCGACCACTTCTAAAAACAAACTGACGCCCTTGGGTAGCATTACTAGCAATCGACTGTATTGCTGGCCCTGTTTGCTAATGAATAATGGCAAATCTCCAGCGTGGGCTGTTCATGGTTTCCCTGATGTGAAAATCACGTTCACGTTGGTGCTGCTATGCGACTTTCCTTGCTAGGCACCATGCCTATAGATCAGGTTGAATCTAGAATAATGTTCTCGTTCTTTTACTAGTTTGTTACTCTGACCGTTCTGTTTGATATTGCGGAACTGGTGAGGAAAGGGTGAAGAGCATGATGCATTTTAAATGGCATCACTTTTGGTCAGTCTTTTCTTAAAACAATTGTAACTGAAAATAAACATAGCTAAATTACAACCAATAACTTCAGTCATTGAGGGCAAAAATAGGCCCAGATTTTTTTATTTACCTTTACAAATCATGAGTAGGCCTGATTTGAAAATTGGGCTTTGCATCCTTTCCTTCTGCCCTTGTAGTCCATTTCAAAGACATGCTGCCCACCAGCTTTCAAATTACAGTGATGCCACTGGTGGCTTTGTATCAAATTTATTCACATAACTATCCCTCCATACTATTTTGTAGTTCAACAAAACACCCTGAAACAACTTGAGTCTCACATTCTTATGCCACCATACAACAACAGTACAAGCAGGCCAATGGCAACCAAGCGGGCAGTCCTTCCTCCCTAACTTTAAATACTACCAGCCGCCACTGATATATATATATATATATATATATATATATATATATATATATATATATATATATATATATATATATATATATATATAGCGAGAGAGCGAGAGATAGATAGATAGATAGATAGATAGATAGATAGATAGATAGATAGATTGTGGCAACCCGTCTCGTGGTGAGTGCACCGCACATCCAATAAACGCTCAAACGGGGTGAACGAAAAAGCCAACAAGGCACTTTTAATCAAACAAAAAGTAACTCTTACAAAAATAGAGCAAAAGCCAACTCTGGCAGTGTCCAAACGACTGGTTACGTTGGGTGACGACGACGACGACGACGACGACGACGACGACGACGACGACGACGACGACGACGACGACGACGACGACGACTGGTCTCTCCTCGTGTGTGAATCAGGGAGACCCAGACTGAGGGGAGAAACCTGCTTTTAAAGCCTGTCTTCCTCCTATTCCCCAGGTGTCCCCACTTCCCCTTAAGTGGCTGTCGGCCATGCTCCTCTTGGCTCCCTCTGTATGCAGCCTGAGGTAAATGGCGTCCACCACTACCCCTCTTGGTCGTCTGGGTCGTGGTGCTGGGGCTGGGCTGCCACAATATATTGCACCGATATGAAAATTTAGACCGATACTGATATCCGATATTTAAATTGCTGTTACGGCCGATAACCGATATTTACCGATATCGATATTGGTATAAAAACAAGTTTCTATGATGATTTTGTATACTGAAGAACATGTAAACACTGTGAATATGAAAAAGTTATTTCTTTCTTTATTTTCAAAAACTTCGAAATACTTTGTTTCTTTAACAAGTTACAGGGCATCCATAACAAACAAGTTACTAACAGTGTTAGTTTTAGGCTACTTTTACAACTTGCATCTATGAAAAAGTTTGGATCATAAATCACAATGACGATCACAAATCAAAATATCTTGACAAGGTTTTATAACTTAAATCAAATTTGCCAATATTCATGGAAACCAGACACCTGTCTAATAATTTACAAAAAGTGTTTCAAGTTTAAGTCAATTTCAACTCAAATCTGTGAAATAGGCTAAATCAAATATATCAAGAGAGGTTGGTTGTAGTCTTTTCACTCGGTTCTAACCCTACTGTTGATCCGGAGAACGGAGCGAAAAGACTACTACCAAAAATAAACAGATCCGGTTCCGGTTTCCATTTCAATAGGATTACGGAACGCCAAATAAAACACAACAGAAACTGTATTTCGCTACGATACTTGATTAGATTAGATTAGATTTCTTTATTGTCCTTGTTCAACCGAGTTAATCAACGAAATTAAGTTTAGAACATTGATGATGTTGTTAATACCGGAATTGTCCTTTAAACATGCGCTGATCACGTGAACGCACAACTTTTTTTTTATCAGCCGATCCGCGGATCACTTGCGTCCCGAACCGTGAGGGTTGATACGGATCACGGGAAACCTTGAACCGTTTGCACCACTAGTGGTGTTGAATGATTTGACACGGCATCCTCCGTGCATTACTTCGGCTTTGCAAGTACTGCATATTGCAATTTGAGTACCTTCATTTGAGACCGTTAAAAACATCCAAACTGCCGACATGATTCTTTTCAGTTAAGGTGACAAACACTCCTGTACTGCCTCTGTGCGTCTCTGGCTGCGTCACTGACACTGTCACATGACCAAACAAGCTGCGCATAGGCAAAAAACACGGCAACTAGATGGAAATAAATATCGGCTGTTAATATCGGACCAGTTTTACTTATCGGGCCGATGCCGATATGTTAAAAAATGACTAACATCGGCAGATAACGATATCACTGCCGATATATCGTGCATCCCTAATATATATATATATATATGTGTGTGTGTGCATATATATCGGTGTTGTATGTGTGTGTGTATACATATACACAGACACACATATATATGTGTGTGTGCATATATATATATGTATATATGTGTGTATATATATGTATATATGTGTGTGTATATGTATGTGTGTGTTAACATATGTATAATATATATATATATATATATGTGTGTGTGTATATATATGTGTATGTATATATATGTATATGTGTGTAAATTTTAATAGACAAATGTCTATCAACTGTTGCCTTAGGCTTAGTAGAATAAAAAAAGGGTTTTCATATGCATAATGAAATGAATGTACATGTTACTTTTGCTCAATTGACACGATAATATTTGAAAGGTGTTAACGTACGCCGAAGGCTGCAGTGCGAAAAATGAAAGAAACGCAGCGTATAAAACTGAAAGTTTCAAGGAAACAGGTTCATGATTGAAACCTCTTTGACAGTTACATAATGTGTGGTTTCAAGGGATCTTTACCGCTATACTTAAAAAACTGCCAATGCCTTGTTGTTGAGTGGGCCGTTCTCGATGTCACCGTCACTTTAACTGCTGCACCTTCGCAGTCCTAAGTAGGCTACCAAAGATTGGAAAAAATAGGAAGAAACTGTTGCAACTTTAATTGAAATAAAATAGTATTACAGCTAAAAAGAAGGAGACAAATTGACAACCTTTGGGTTTGGAGGACACATTTTTTACTTTTTAACTATTTAGCTAATCCTGTATATTGAAGACTCTTTAACTGAAAAAAACAAAAAACATTTGAAGTATGAAATGACACATCCTTGAATAAGAAAAAAGGAACCAGCTCATTGAGGCAGGTCAAAACGGACATTGTAAAGCCTAAAGTCTACTTCGACTAATTTTTGAAGCGCAACTCAAACAATAACCAGAATCTGTGTCTTAATGGAGCACAGCACACAGAGCCCAAATGTAGTGGGGCTGTATCTTTCTTCCCTAGCTTCAAAAAGTGCTGAACTCAATTTTGGACTTGAAATTGTAAAAAAGTTTTTGTGTCCGTCCTAACAGGGCTGTGAGCGTTGGGCTCAAGGGGTACGGAGAATGTGTGTGTTTGTCTTGTCTGTAAAAGGGGAGCGAGGACGGTGCCGAACCCTGCGGACAAACCCAGTAGCTGTAAAAGTAATAGCCTGTGCTTTCGCCGTGATAAGTCAGACTACGCCTCCAGACGCTGATCCCCTGCCAGTGACGGCCATTTGTCAGTGCTGACGTTGAACTCCCAACACTGCCAGCGGTGTGAGCTTGACAGTTGAAGCCGTTTCACGTCATCCTGCGCACAGCCATTTCCTTTTTTTGTCATGCATGTGTTGTTTTGTTGGGGGGGGGGGGGGATATATCTATATTTCAAATTGAAAGTAGATGTATTTTTTTCATTTTGGTTTTTTCAGATAACATAATTTAAACAATTTAACATGTGGGCCTATATTGATGTATACTTAGAATTGCGCAGATTATTATCCTACCTTTCTTTGTTGTAATGGGTTAACCTAGCAATCGTAAGTGCTTGCACTTCATTCTATGAACATCCTATGTACCAAAACATATGTCTATTTTAATTTGAAAGGAGCTGTATTATTTTTTTTTTGGTTCTTTCAGATAACATAATTCAAACAATACAACGTGCATATTGATGTGTTTTCAGATGTGGATTAAAATGAATACATTATGCCACTTAATGTTTGCACTTATTGTATGTTGTTCATCCTGGCACTTAGCATTAGGTATATCTTATCCTACCTTACTTTGGTGTAATGGGTTAACCTAGCAATTGTAAGTGCTTGCAGTTGTTTCTATGAACATTGTTATTGTACCGACAGCCATATATTGTTGTAGCTCTTTCTTCTGACAAATGTACTTATTGTAAGACACTTTGGATTAAAGCGTCTGCTAAATGCCCTATATTTAAAAAACATTAATTTACATTTGTGGCTTGAGATGGATTATCTCATTCGGCAACCTCAAATAAGAAAAATCACAAGATGTGATTTTGCAAACAAATGACTTCAATCTCTCCAAATGAGAGATGGCAGGGACTGACTCCACACTCAAACACAGAAAGTTGAAATTGATCAAAAGCACTGGCAGAATAGCCAAGTTCAGTCCTCTGCACCAACGTGTGTAACTTGTCATCCTTTAAAATGGCCGAGTAATTTCCTAAGTTCCAGATATAATTATGCCAGAGGAGAGGAGACCCTTAAGAGTTGTTAAAATGTCAAGCTGTATTCCAGCAACTCTGATTTCCTTTAATTAAGTTGTCTCACCTAATGATGGACCTTCAGGCAGGGAAAAAAAACCTGTCCCGCTACCGGCTCTCGGCCTTAGAGGAAGTATGAAGCTCCGCCGTAGTGGGTTTTTATCAGGATCATAGAGACAGCCTGAAGCATATCAGGGTTTCCCTACAATCCCACTGCTCATCTGGAGGTGTTTGGATGTGCTCATCATGTTTCTCTTATTTTTAGACAGACATTTAGATATAGCAACGATTAAACGTATGGCTCCACTTGTGTGGACGTGAAAAAGTCTCTGGTAAAAGTGTCATTGAATTTCTTTTAACCAAACAGTACACCCTTGATCAGGCCCTGCAAGTTCAAGTGCAGAGCAGTAGTCATTCAGAAGTTAACTGTGTAACTGAGAGGCAGAATTGCTTTGCATTACAATCTGGGACAAACAAAGACCTTGCAGAAACCTGACCATGACAAAATAAAACACTGAGACCCTGTGGTTGAAGCTGTAACTTGCTCGTAGTGTTAAAAAGCATGACATGCTGTATGTCATGCTTATTATGTCATCTGTAATCAATGATGATTCAAAGTGATTTAAATAATGTTCCTACGAATCTCAAAATGTTGTGTTACCCCCATCTTTAGAATTGTTTGATTTCACATGATCGCTGCAAGTGGTCTTAATTGTTCTCTCAACAGTGTAGTATCGGGAGTGTCTACATAATCAGCGTTTTGTAATGATCTGCATAATAATGAGATTTGCTTTGAATTAGAATTAGCTTGCTAAAGCTAAGACCGGGGCATGCACATGGTGGCTGCCGACTGACCATTTCCCCACCTGTAAACACCAGATTGCAACAAAGCATGAGACTAATTGCTTTTTACCTCAACCATTATCTTTTAAGTACAGATCCAGATTGTGCCCCTGTTAAGCTTGCATCCAATACTCACTCTGCCCCGGTGCGCGTAACCTTTACAGAATAAGGCAGCCGACCAGTCACAACTCCATCTCCCTGCAAGAGAACAGCATTAATATTCAACCCCATATTGTAAACAAGTCAGCAGAGTATCCCCTCACTGCTCTGCATTTCATGTCATTTTTTTTTCTCAACATTTGATCTTATGCACAAGGCACATTTCATTGGAAATGGAATGATTGGCATTGATGGATGATTGTGTATAAGGATCGCTACATGGTAGACTTGGTGTGTGTGTGTGTGTGTGTGTGTGTGTGTGTGTGTGTGTGTGTGTGTGTGTGTGTGTGTGTGTGTGTGTGTGTGTGTGTGTGTGTGTGTGTGTGTGTGTGTGTGTGTGTTTTAAGCACCTATAGGACTTAATCGGGGATCCAGCAGTCCTACTATGTTGAAGCGGAACTTCTGGGGGGAGATGGCACAAAAAAGAGTTATACTAGCGTGCTGTTTTTTTTTTTTGGATATTATATCGTAGAAAAGTAATTTGCCCAGGTGGATGAAGCTTTCAGAAAATAACTTTTTGAAACAATTTACTACTGGTGGCCGAGTTTTGTTTTCACAAATATTGTTTTCACAATATTTGTAGTCATGAGACTACAAATCCCTGCCTTCAGCCACATCATTTGTCGAAAGAAAGTGAAATACCTTGTTCACTCAGCTTGTCTGCCGTCTGACTTTGCATATTAATCTTAAATCTGATTTGTGACAACAGGATGGACCAGTGTGTATGTTTGTGTGATATAAATGTAGAATAGAATAGTGTGTGTTTGTATGTGAGTGTATCAGACCCTTTTATAATCAATTTGCGTGTATTTGTTTGTGTCTGCGTGACCAGTTCTTGTTGGCCTTGGACCAGCAACATATAGCTGTTCATTACTAAGGGAACACGTCAACGATTATTTCCATCCATTTATATTGATCAATGCTATTCTCTTTAATCTCCTTTGCTGTGCCGGATATAATAAATGCTATTATTGATTTCTATATCCTGTGGACACGAGCCATTAAATCCTGTCCTATAGTTTAAAAAGCTCTGGGCTATACTGCTTGCCATATATTTTCCCATTGTCTTACAAAGTTGTAGTTTTTGCTTCAAAACAATATTTAGACGGCCATCACTTTTATTGACTGGTTCTACATTTGCACTGCGTTGCACCATAAATGTGAATAGTATGGACATTTTTAGTATGGAAAAATTTGAGGGAAGAATATGAAACCATTTCATCCATATGCTACAGCAACTCCTGACGAGCGTACAATATGTAGTCTTCTGCATGTTAACATTTATCCTTGATGGAAGATGCTATTTTTCTCGTTCGAGTACTTCAGGATTCATGTTTTTGCTACTGTCTTGCCAGTTTGTTCCAACATATTTTAGAAATAAATGGAAAACCAACTGTTCCGTTAGAGCAGCTCAATAGCCAATAAAGTTTGTGTTGAATAATGTAAAGTGCTAACCCGTCCCTCGGTGGTAGAACCCCACTGACGTGAAGTGGTTCAGCATCACTCAGCGCCAACAGGAACCACCCGTGAGTAGAAAACATCAGGTCCGGGTATAATCTAAATCTCATCAATAACACAGGAGGCAGAGCAGGCACCTTGCCTAAAAGCCAATCGTTGCTGCCAGCCAACACACCTCACTAGCTCACCCAGAATAATGACCAATATGGCCGCGCACTGCAAAGCGCACTTCTTTTTTCCCCACCTGGTTTCTGGGTCAGGTGCAAAGAGCGATGAGGTGCAGGGGTAATGGATGGACTCTTCACAGCCAGAGTGGAAGAGAGCAGGGAGGTGTAGGGAAGAAGCTGGGGGAGTTTACTGGAATCCCATTGCCCATTAGTGCTGAGGGGAGGGGAGGGGGTGGGAGGGGAGGGGGGCGGGGGGGGGGGGGGGTGGCTGGTGTTTGCCAAAGTATGTCAAGAGTCAATTCAGTATCGTTTCACATCCAACGAGGAATGACAGCAGCTTTTAGTTCTGAACATCCCTTTCAGTGTTGGGATGTGCTTGTCTCGCACCCCCCCCATCTCCCCTCCTCCCACATGCACTCATTCTTCCTCGCCAAGTCAATGTGCTGCACTATGCCGATTGATTTGGATGCACTCTCTTAATAGCACGAGGGTCTTTAAAAGAGCCAGTATGGATAATTGTAACAGCGATGTCGACGGCGCACAGTGTATCGCTATATTGGTATTATAGGGTGTAACACGGTTCCAGAAGAACCACAAGGGTTGTGTCCCTATTACAGTCGAGACGATAATAGTACCTGCTCTTTTCATGCTCCGTGTCATGTTTTTCTTGGAAGTCATTTGGCTAGCCTGGTGCTCCTCCTCCAGAGACATGTTTTATGAACTTAATTTCCTCTAAAAGGGACCAAATTGAGTTTATATTTTCCTGCATCTATGCATCTAATACATTAGCTTGGGATGTTTTTAGGTCAATCAAACCCATTGCCTCTCAGGAGATGACAAGATGCATCCGTCTTGCTTGACTGGGCTTTTGAATAAGATTGCGTGGGGGGACTCGAGAGGGAAAAAAGGCCCTCCAGTAACTGATTTAAGTAAACTCTTGAAGGTATTAAGATGGAAAATATCAGGCTTGATATTTTTCATTCAGATAGTGTACTCTGGGGTTAATTGTCTTAAAGGGAAACGAGGAAAATAGACAGTTACATTGATTTCTGTCTCTTTCAAAATTTGTGGTGGTATGTTTGTTACATTTTCACAGAGGTATAAAAATCCATGCTAATGGTCACTTATTCAGTCTCTCTGTGGGTGAATTGGATGGGACCAATGAGAAGCATTACAAGAGCTTGTAATTATGTCTAGTTACTGCATTTGCGCCTCAAAATGTTGGGCAAAACCTCCTTGCTCCACCCCACTTTCTCATCACTCAATGGTAGAATAACCCAAAGCAGTAATACACAGTTGTTTGGCGACTGCAATGCAAGGCTGAATAAAGACTCAAGAAGCATTAAGTCTATAAGGGCAAAAATTGTATGCTTTTGAGATGTGGGCGTGGCGAAGAGTGCAGGCAAAGCCTGGTAGTTGGGAGAGCAGTTTAGCATAGCAATTCATATTTTAGTCCAAGAGACTTTGCCAACAACAGGAAAAACGGAGCACACACATAGCCACAATAACTTTGTAACTTGTAAGTTGATCTGTCCCATGTAATCCGATTAACTAACTGCCTCAAAAGTGGCAGTTCTAAACATGACAGCAAAACACATCTCAACTGTTGCTGTTGAAAATCTTGTCTCTATTTCAGTCGGATTTAAAAAAATTAAGAAAATGACCAACTCTGACAAATAAAAATAATGTTATATTTCTTCTTGAAAAGTAAAGCTTTTGTTCATGAAAGATTGAGCACCCGAAGATGCGAAGACATGTATGACCCACTTATTATGGAGCGCTTCACTCTGGGGGCCAATCTTGGGATTCCCTATTAGGGACAAACGCGTTGAGTGAACACATGAATGATAAGACTTTAAAAAGGTCCAGGCAGCCTTCTCATAAAATGGACCCTTTTTTCCTGGCCATCATCGCCATCTGTCAACCAGTATGGATGCCCACTTGGCCGTTGTTCAATGTAGCATGAATACAAATAAAAAAATGTCCACCAGCCTTTTAAATCAATAGATGGGTCCCGTTAAATGTATTCGCTGTTCCAACTCAATGGGCTGGGGTCAATTAATATAGAACACAGCTTTATGCTATTAAGCCTTTAAATCGCTGCGCAGGCTATATTGAGGGTATGGGTGGATTTCATTTTTCATTCCAATTCAGTGTGCTCGCCTTAAGGGACAAGTGAACATTGGGAATACATTACAACAACAACCACAAAACATTAAACCAAAAACAAAAACATATTCGGGGCTTTGGTTTTTTCCCATTCTGAGTGAACTCACAATAATCACAAAGCCTGATAGTTATTTCAGCCTTAGTTTTTTTGAGAAGTTTTTGAGAACTCTGATTTGGAATTACTATGTCCTCTGCTAAAGACATAGTTTAATTATATATTGAAGATTTAATTCACGTGTGTGAAAATCATGGTCTTTATGTCCCAAACATCAGAAGGAGGAAGGTGCCCGGAGGGTTCAGGTAACCATTCATCATCCCGCGATAGATATCGCCACCTCTGTGGCTAGTTAAAATGTACTGCTGAGCCCACAGATCCTGCATAGTCGTAACACATTTATCCCACCAAGTTGCAGTGTTATGAATTGCAGGTTTATAACTTAATCAATCACAGCCTTGTTGGCTGCCTCGTCGGGAAGCTTGTTTTCTCCTGAAACGAAAAAATAATGAATTAATTCAGCCACCTGAGCACAGCTGTGTCATGACCTGTAAGCTCATGATACAAGGCAGTCTATTGTTTTGTTTTTTCGAACTGGATAGATAGTGTCCTGGTAACGGGTGTGTCAACTGCGCAAATGTACTGGCCATGAGGTGGCTCATAACTATCAAACAGTGAGGTATTGGAAGACATTCCTGTTTAAACTACATGCAACAAAAAGGTTCTGCCCTTGAAGGCTTGAAACTGTTGGTGAGAGCCTCAGGGTTTAAGAGGCATTTGTCCTTGCTCTACAATGGAAGTTTGGAGATTGAGTTTGGACCCGTTAGAGACTTTTTCAGTGCTGTAGGTAAATGCTCATTGAGGTGTGAAATTATGAGTCACCATTCTAAAGGGTCCATCACATAACTCGTAACTGTCTGAACTCTCACTCATTCAGTTGAAAAGTCGAGGCCCACAGGTTCATTTACATCACAATGTACATTATTGATTTAGACAGAGCTCTTGTGTAAAACGTTTTTAACTGATGTGCCCTCTGGGTTGCTGATAGCTGGGGCTATGAACCATAACAAAGAAAATTAATCTTGGCGGAGTGGAAATTATGGCAATCATATTTTGTAAGCGACATGCCTTTATTCATTCACAATTCAACCTTAAATAATTGTGTGTTTTAGAAAAATCATTTTTTTATGAGGTAATGCAATTATTGCAAATAGATGTTGAATTACTGCCAACATAATGAAATGGCTCCAATAAACGTCAACTTCTTTTGGAAACAGATTTCCGTATTGGTATAAATCATTTTAATGTCATATTTCCAATCCACTGGATTATATGAGGAGTAAAAGTAAAGGAAAAAGTAACCTTACAGATCATCATGTCAATGTCATCATAAGGGGTGAAATAGTGTTGTTCAGTTATTTTATGTTCCAAATTTTGCAAAACTTGCAGACCTGCAAAACGTCTCCTTTCTTAGACCATACAATAATGCTAGGCGCCACTGGCACCATGCCAAGCCACTTCTATTTCTTAGTAAGAGCTGGCCATGATTTTGTGTTCGTCTCCAGATGGATGTTAACCCTACAGCGATCACGGTAATTGCTATCGGAGTACAATATTGGGCTACATCCAGAGAGAAACTTCACCAACTTTTTTGATCACGTTTCTTTTTTTTCTTGATTGTTGTTCCATCTTCAAATTAAGTCTGGTTGCTGTTATTGACACCAGAACAGAGCTATAGCGGGAAACAGGGAGGTCCAAACAGAACAGAAAAGGAGCTTATGGAAGCGATCATGGTTTCATTCATGGACATAAGAAACCTTTTATGTATCCTTGTTATGGGTCCCCATATAAAACGCAGACACTCATTTGCATTTGGTTTGGCAGGTTTTCATGAAAACAAGTAAGTAGATGCCCCCCCCCCCGATATACAGTCTTTCCCCTAGGGCTCCCTGTTCCCACTTCTTCAACAGCACCCCATTATGCGGCTTGTATTCTATTTTCCAAGGAAGTCAGACTTATTTGAGCGTTTCTGGATAACTACTGCTATCTGTCTTGTACTAACTGTTTGGGTAGCACACTGTACGATGATAAGGGGCCGTGTCTTACAGTTTAGCTTTGCAGTCTCATTGCGTGACTGAGCAGTGTCTTCTAATCATTTCAGAAATCAATAAGTTACTGCTTCTCTTTTAAAATATTTAGAAGCCTATGCTTTTATCATTCAAAAAATGCATGTTCTGCAATATATATACTATAAGTGCCTATGTAGTGGTTTATGTAAAATTCAAACTACACTTGACTGTAGCTTATATTTGTATTGAAGTTATCATTATAAGGCATATTAAACAGTGACAACATGCACATACAAGGTACACGCATCCAACACTCGAATAACATGCTTTGTATGCATCCTGATTATTTAGCCAGTCAATTGAATTAAACCAGATAGTGGTTATATACCTTTATAATATTATATTATAATATATATTTTTATTTAATTATCATGACGAGGGACAGTTGTATGAATGAATGAATGAAAGACTAACATAATTTGAGGCTACACTTTCTATTGGCTACTCAGCCATATATCGATAGCAAAGTCGATTGTATTGTTGTATTGTTGCATTGTTTTAACAGTAACAGTTTACTGTTTTAACAGTCATTTTTCCTTTGTTATTTTGATGGTGCGATGTTTAGAAACAAGCCAGGATGAAAAATTCTCAGAAGATACAATGAAAAAAGGATTACATTTTTTGAAACTTTTTATCCACAACCATCTTTGGTTTCCATTTCTTTTTGCAACACCTAATTTACCCCAGATGAAAAAAGTGAAACCTCAGGTAATACAAAGAGCTATTGTATCTCGCTTCTTGCTACCTGTATCTTATCCACAGAACAATCCTCCTCAAATCATCACTACATCACTACTGTATGCCTTTTTTGCTAACTCACATTTAAATCATCTAAACGAAAGACTTGGTGTCTTGCATACAGCCTAATAAACTGTTATAAAAAGTACCGGCCACCACGATATTTAGGTCACAGAAAGGACAGATTGCTCAGTGTGTGCAGTCTGCGCATTGGGCCCTTTGATGAATGAAAGTCAACTGAATAGTGGCAGACCGCCAGAATGAATAGGAGTGCAAATACCATTAGAGTTAGTAGAAGCGGGGCATGCCCAGTCCAATAAATAAACCTAGAAATGTAATCTTTCAGGTAGCTTTTACTTAAGGATTATACTCGATGAAAGAAAATAAAGAAAAGGAGAAAGAGAAATACAAAAGTGGTCTGCAACAGAGAAGAAAAGATGGACAAAGGAAGGTAAAATACAAGGCATTCGACATTTAGAGGAGAAATAACAACGTTTCGCAATCTTATTTTATAGAATATAACGTGATATATGAAATAAGAAAGAGGGAAATATTATAAAGTTTGTTTCAGTATATGTATGTATAAGCCCTGAGAAACAACCTAGAAAGGGACTTTTGAGACCGACCTGAAAGAATATGAAGTTTATCTTATCTGAATGACTTCTTACATCATCTGGGAGACTTGGAAAATATATCCACTGTTATGAACAGTGGATAAACTTGGTAGCAGTTCTCCTCAGGAAATTGTCATGGCACTGCTGCAATCATAATGAGTGAATATGCACACTTTTCTTTAATAACTGTATGAAGATAGGAAAGATCTTTATTTGGATATGACTGTATTGTTCCAAATGCTAAGATAAATATAATATGGCGGGAGCTATTTCGAAATGTATATGAGAAATCAATATAATACCCGTATTTATATTAACAACAAGCTACATTTACTTCATGAACATCCTGAGAATCTAATTGTATGATAATAGGGATAGTGTATGGCTAGGGATGTCAGCTGACAGCCAAAATGATACTCTGTCCCCAAGCTCTGTAATATTCCTGTAGTCTATCGGTAGGTATTGCATCTGAGCAAGATGCCTATTCCCTGCCTGCTACTTATTAGGCCTTTATTACAGAGTCGTTATCGTAGGGAGAAAGCAGGTGTAGCTCATTAAGTTGATTATGGGTCTGTAGGCATGTTAGTGCCCATAATTAGCATCATGAGTTACCTGTGTCCGCCCCTACTATTACACCTCTGTGATAAAGGAACACTATCTTCATTCACTGTAAGACACTTTAGATAATTGTGACCTATATTAAAAAATCATGAGGATTTAATGAAACAACCGCTTAATATAACAAGGTGAACATTGTGTTAAAGTATAATTATATGTTTGATTGAAATCATATGTGGCTGATTTTTTTGGTTGCGTTCATCTCATTCTGATGAGCAACAACTGAGCTATACTATGTGAAATCACTTAAATCAAACCAAAGGATCGGCCGCATAAGGTTCAACAAAGCTCTAATTTTAATGTTTACAACGGAACAACCGTTTTTTATTCAAAGCAACTTTATAAGAAAATTAAAAAGGGAGGAATGACCCAATAATCAAATGGTGGATCAGGAAGCCCTTAGCGTTAACACCTGCACTACCTGATCCTCTGTGAGTAGTGAATCGTTATACAGCATAAATGGTTACGAAGTGAAAGTGTAGGCCTATATATTTTATAAATCGTATGACCCAAATAATAAGTCATCCAGATGAATTAATATGCTTTAAGGATGACTTAATTAAGTTGTACCCAGATGATATCAAGATGTACGAACAAGGCTGAGTCATACAAATTCGATTTTAAGTCATACATATGCAGTAAGTCAAACAACCAAGACAATATGTCTGAAATACAATTCATGATGCCTCTCAGGGGATTTGTAATAGGAATAAAGCTAGAACACATCATAAATGGCATGTTTTTGTGTAGAAAAGCCCTATAAATGCAGTTAAAAATAATAATAATAATTACTAGAAATGTTAAGCTTGCTGGTAGTTCTATCATGAGGACTCAAATCACGCGCGGCTGGCCACCAATCACCTGCCTACACCTGCTCTATAAAGAGTAGTCTAACATGTTTTTACTGCTCAGGTCTTCGTTCGACGCATGCTGCTGCTTTACTGTGCTTCTGATTATCTCGCATATCTTGTCGCTTAGTTGCTACGTCGGTTAATACACACCAAGAGGTCATAACTTTGGATTCGTGCTGGTCGGCCTACTACTTCTGGTCCGGGCAAGTGAGCGCAGAAAGCCGTTCATTTCGGTCCCCGGTATCCTCAACAACACCACCAACAAGTTCCCAACACGGACATCCGCCTGGTTCTACAAACCCTCGCCGAGTTGGTGCAAAGCATTGGCGCCAGGATGGACGCCGTCGAAACACCATGCGGAACTCCCGGACGGGTCCAGGCCCCCAACCCGCTGTCGTCAGTCGCCACAGCGCCTTTCTACTTCCAGCAACCATCAGGCTCGGCTTCCTCCGCCTTCACAGGCTACGCACCTGGCACGTGCCCTGCTACCATGGCTACTGCAGTCCCCGCGTTAGCCCCCGCAGCATATTCTCTCTCACAGCTCTACCAGTCCAGCTTCAGGATGCGGCTCCCTCGTCGGGTTAGGGGGTTTCTTCCAAGGGCAATGGTTTGCTGAGAGATGGCCAGTCGAAGCTGGCACGTTTGCCCTCGGGTCAGAGTCGTCTGCGCTGTTCGAGCTTTACACTATCGTAGCAGCTAGCGTTCTGTGGGGCAAAGCATGGCGGCGTTAACGTATAACCATGTTTTGCGATAACAAAGCAGCGTCAAAACGGCTGGGAAGGTGGTCTTCCACAGCATACGGATTTTACATCCGGTTGAATTCGGTGAGTTCGTTGCACACGTCGGTGTGGTACAACACAGAACTCTACGTTCGCAATCAAAGGTTCATAATTATCTTTATACCGTGTACTAAAAGTGTACGTTTTCTCTTCATAACGCCACCTCAAGCGTTTTATTAGCCGTTTTCTGTTATTACTTTTTGCTGGAGAAGGAGCGGTGGGCAGCTGAAAGGAGTCGTAGCGAGACATGTTGTTTCGGCCTGGCATTCGAGAGGGCCTAGTGCACTGTTCGGTTAACTTCTTGTGTCTGAGGTTTTTCTTTTCACTTTAACATGAATGAAGTTGATGGGTTTTAGGCACTGGTAACTGATTATCACTAAGGTTTTTATTGACGAAGGGACTTTTAGATTGGTTCAGCTGCTGCTCACTAACTCTCACGTTCCTCTGCTCGCGATGCGATTCACATATCGATCAATTTATTCAAAAGATCCCAAGACAAAGAACAAGTACATTATGGTATCATTTTATATTATTATTTATAGTCTTATTGTTAATAGCTTCAGTCGCGTTGGTATTTAATTTTTCATTTGCTCGTTTAGGTATGACAGTTAACAATGTTGGTGTATTACAATTATTTACGCGTGTAGGCCACTCCAACTCTCTCGATATTTCAAATAGATTAGTGTGCTCTCTCAGAGCTGGGAGATTTCATCCTTATTTTAACATATTACTCGAGACGGTGTTTCTCACAGCGTTCTCGGGTTCATGCGTTCTCGGGTTCATGCGTTCATGCGTCCATGCATACACGTCTCCTACTCAGACTTTTCCCCTACACGGGGTATTTCATTTTTCATTTGCTTGTTTAGCTATGTATGACAGTTAACAATTTTGGTTTATTACAATTATTTATGTGTGTTGGCCACTCCAACTCACACTCGATACTTTGAATAGATTAGTGTGCTCTCTCAGAGCTGGGAGATTTCATCCTTATTTTAACATATTACTCGAGTCAGTGTTTCTCACAGCGTTCTACGGGTTCATGCGTTCTACGGGTTTACGCGTTCTACGGGTTTACGCGTTCTACGGGTTTACGCGTTCTTGGGTTTTTGCGTTCATGCGCAAATGCGTACACGTCTCCTACTCAGGCTTTTTCCCCTACACGGGGCCTGACTTTCGCCGATGTCACCTTCTCTTTCTTGCAAGGCATTTTTCCACCTAAAAGCGATAGCCTAGGAGCAGCTGTTACTATTATCATTTCAAAAATCAACAACTCTCTGTCCTTACGCTTCCATGTTCCTTTATCTCAAGCTTCGGCAACGCACGTCCCCGAATCACCTGTTTATTTGCGGCCTGCCAATGCCTAAAGGGTGGTTCAGAGTCCATCTCGCGACGGTGGTAGAAGGGTGCGGCCTACCATCTCCCCTCTACACTGGCCACTCCTCCCGGATTGGAGCGGCAACCACAGCCGCTGAACAAGGGTTGCCGGACGCGTCTATCAAACGGCTGGGAAGGCGGTCTTCCACAGCTTACGAATCCTACATCCGGTTGAATTCATGGTTCTTCCTTCAAGCGCACACGATGCACGTCGGTTAAGGCAGGTTTATCACGTTTGCTACTACAGCTGTTTTTGGCGGCCTGTTTCCATTCTAGTTTTAGTGTTAGTGTCAAGGTGTCATTTTTGTTTTTATTAGTTTAGTCACGTTCATACTCTTTCCAGTGATATCGAAATTCCGTTTAGGTATTATCAAAGATACAAGTGCGTAGATTTGTTAAATAAGGTAAACGGTCGAAAATTGATGTAGTTATGTCTCAACAGTTGAAGTTCCAGTTGGACAAAATAACGTTATTACAGTTTGTCGCCTAGTTTAGGTCAACGGAAATGAAGACATTTTAGCAGTCTTATTTTGTCAAAAGCAACACTATTTGCAACTACTGGTGGTGGTGGTTATCAGGTACTAAACTCGTAAAGCTAAATTTGGCTATATAACTCAAGGTTAACCTGCAGCAACCCCGGCAAGTTTGACCACGTCGGTGGATCATCTAGAAAACACTCTTGAGTTCGGTGTCACGTTGGTGGCATCCTCATCCTCATCGTCATCCGCTTATCCGGGGTCGGGTCGCGGGGGGAGCAGCTCAAGCAGGGGGCCCCAGAATTCCCTTTCCCGGGCCACATTGACCAGCTCTGACGGGGGGATCCCGAGGCGTTCCCAGGCCAGTGTTGAGATATAATCTCTCCACCTAGTCCTGGGTCTTCCCCGAGGTCTCCTCCCCACTGGACGTGCCTGAAACACCTCCCAAGGAAGGCGCCCAGTGGGCATCCTTACCAGATGCCCGAACCACCTCAGCTGACTCCTTTCTAAGTAAAGGAGCAGCGGCTCTAATCCGAGTTCCTCACGGATGGCTGAGCTTCTCACCCTATCCCTAAGGGAGACGCCAGCCACCCTTCTGAGAAAACTCATCTCGGCCGCTTGTACCCGCGATCTCGTCCTTTCGGTCATCACCCAGCCCTCATGACCATAGGTGAGGATAGGAACGAAGATCGACCGGTAGATCGAGAGCTTTGCCTTGCGGCTCAGCTCTCTTTTCATTACAACGGTGCGGTAAAGCGAACGCAATACCGCCCCCGCTGCTCCGATTCTCCGGCCAATCTCACGCTCCATAGTACCCTCACTCGCGAACAAGACCCCGAGGTACTTGAACTCCTTCACTTGGGCTAAGGACTAATTTCCTACCCGGAGTAAGCAATCCACCGGTTTCCTGCTAAGAGTCATGGCCTCAGATTTAGCGGTGCTGATCCTCATCCCAGCCGCTTCACACTCGGCCGCCAGCCGATCCAGTGAGTGCTGAAGGTCACAGGCTGATGATCCAATGAGGACCACATCATCTGCAAAAAGCAGTGACGAGATCCTCAGACCACCGAACTGCAACCCCTCCCCACCACGACTACGCCTCGATATCCTGTCCATGTATATCACAAACAGGATTGGTGACAAGGCGCAGCCCTGGCGGAGACCAGCACCCACTGAGAACGAAACTGACTGGCTGCCGAGAACACGAACACAGCTCTCGCTTTGGGAGTACAAAGATTGGATGGCCCTGAGGATAGACCCCCTTACCCCATACTCCCGCAGCACCTCCCACAGTTTCTCCCGGGGGACCCGGTCATACGCCTTCTCCAGATCCACAAAACACATGTAGACCGGATGGGCATACTCCCAGGCCCCCTCCAGGATCCTTGCGAGAGTGAAGAGCTGGTCCGTAGTTCCACGTCCGGGGTGAAAACCGCATTGTTCCTCTTCAATCTGAGGTTCGACGATCGGCCGAACCCTCCTTTCCAGCACCTTGGAGTAGACTTTACCAGGGAGGCTGAGAAGTGTGATACCCCGGTAATTGGCACACACTCTCTGGTCCCCCTTTTTGAACAGGGGAACCACCACCCCGGTTTGCCACTCCTTTGGCACTGGATGTTGAATAGGCGTGTCAACCATGACAGCCCCTCAACACCCAGAGCCTTTAGCATTTCTGGCTGGATCTCATCAATCCCTGGGGCTTTGCCACTGCGGAGATGTTTGACTGCCTCAGTGACCTCCACCAGGGAAATTGACGACGAAACACCATCAACCTCGAGCTCTGCCTCCAACATAGAGGGCGTGTTATTCGGATTCAGGAGTTCCTCAAAGTGTTCCTTCCAACGTCCGACGACCTCCTCAGTTGAGGTCAACAGAGTCCCATCCTTACTGTACACAGCTTGGATGGTTCCCCGTTTCCCCCTCCTGAGGTGCCGGATAGTCTTCCAGAAACACTTTGGTGCCGACCGAAAGTCCTTCTCCATGGCCTCTCTGAACTTCTCCCACACCCGCTGCTTAGCCTCTGACACGGCAGCCGCTGCAGCCCTTCGAGCCTGTCGGTACCCTGCAACCGAGTCAGGAGTCCTCCAGGATATCATATCTCGGAAGGCCTCCTTCTTCAGTCGGACGGCTTCCCTGACCACCGGTGTCCACCACGGTGTCCGAGGGTTACCGCCCCTTGAGGAGCCTAAGACCCTGAGGCCACAGCTAGCCACCGCAGCTTCAGCAATGGAGGCTTTGAACACCGCCCACTCCGGCTCAATGCCCCCAACCTCCACAGGAATGCCAGAAAAGCTCCGCCGGAGGTGTGAGTTGAAGATACCTAGGACGGGGGCCTCCTCCAGACGTTCCCAGTTCACCCGCACTACTCGTTTGGGCTTACCAGGTCTATCCGGATATTTCCCCCATTCCCTGATCCAACTCACAACCAGATGGTGGTCGGTTGACAGTTCCGCCCCTCTCTTTACCCGAGTGTCCAAAACATGCGGCCTCAGATCAGATGACACGATCACGAAATCGATCATCGATCTTCGGCCTAGGGTACTCTGGTACCAGGTACACTTATGAGCACCCTTATGTTCGAACATGGTGTTTGTTATGGATAATCCATGACTAGCACAGAAATCCAATAACAAACGACCGCTCGGGTTTAGATCAGGGAGGCCGTTCCTCCCCACCACGCCTCTCCAGGTGTCTCCATCGTTGCCCACGTGGGCGTTGAAGTCTCCCAGCAGAACTACGGAGTCCCCTACTGGAGCCCCATACAGGACTCCATTCAGGGTCTCCAAGAAGGCCGAGTACTCTGAGCTGCTGTTTGGTGCATACGCACAAACAACAGTCAGAGTTTTCCCCCCTACAACCCTTAGGCGCAGGGAGGCGACCCTCTCGTCTACCGGGGTAAACTCCAACACCGCGGCGCTCAGCCGGGGATTTATGAGTATCCCCACACCCGCCCGGCGCCTCACGCCCTCGGCAACTCCGGAGAAAAATAGAGTCCAACCCTTATCCAGGAGTACGGTACCAGAGCTGAGACTGTGCGTGGAGGTAAGCCCCACCAGACCTAACTGATAGCGCTCCACCTCCCTCACAAGCTCCGGTTCCTTTCCCCACAGCGAGGTGACGTTCCACGTCCCCAGAGCCAGCTTCTGCCGCCCGGGTCTGGTCCGTCGAGACCCCTGACCTTCGCTGCCACCCATGTGGCTGCGCACCCGACCCCAACGGGTCTTCCCACAGGTGGTGGGCCCATGGGATGAAGAGAGGGGGGGTGCCACGTAGTTTGTTCGGGCTGTACCCGACCGGGCTCCGTGGCAAACCCGGCCACCAGGCGCTCGCCATCGAGCCCTCCGTCTGGGCCTGGCTCCAGACGGGGGCCCCGGGCTTCCTCCGGGCCGGGTCACATCTCCTCTTTTTACGTTATTCATTGGAGTTTTTTGAACCATTCTTAGTCTGGCCCCTCACCTGAGACCACTCTGCCATGAGAGACCCTACCAGGAGCACAAGGCTCCAGACAACACAGCTCTCAGGTTCACAGGGACACGCAAACCTCTCCACCACGATAAGGTGACGGTTCTAGGAGAGGACGTTGGTGGCATATCATGGAAAAAATAAAACTCAAGGTTCGCAGCGGCGACCCCGGTGAGTGCGTTGGCCAAAGCGCAGCGGTAACAACTCGGGCACTCGTAACTATGACCACGTCGGTGGCACGTTATCTATTACTCATGGTTGACTGCAGTAACCCCGGTGAGTGCGTTGACCATGTCAACGCACAATTGGGGAACAACTCAGGCACTCGTGAGTTTGTTGCACACGTCGGTGCGGTACAACACAGTACTCAACGTCCTACATCCGGTCGAATTCAAGGTTCTATCTTCAAGCGCACACGATGCTCTCTAACGTCGGTTAAGACAGGTTTTACACGTTTGCAACCATAGCTGTTTTTGGCGGCCTGTTCCTTTCTAGTGTTAGTCTAGTCTTGTGTCAAGCTGTCATTTTAGTTTTAGTTACATTCATACTCTTTCCAGTGTTATCGTAATTCCATTTAGATATTATCGAAGTTACAAGTGCGTCGTTTTGTTAAATAAGGTAAACGGTTGAAAATTGATGTTATGTCTGGAACAGTTGAAGTTCCAGTTGAACAAAATAACGTCATAAGTCTTTATCGCCTAGTTTAGGTCAACGAAAATGAAGAGACATTTTAGCAGTCTTATTTTCGTAAGACTCTTTTTAGTCTTGTTTTATTCGCCAACTATATTGTATTATGCATTTAATCACAGCTATTGTCACACGCCCAGCATCCACGTTGCGTCCAGTCTCGTTTTTCTCACGCGATAAAGGTTTGTTGATGACGACTCTTAGTCATAATTTTCATTGCCAAAAGCAACACTATTTGCAACTACCGGCGGTGGTGGTTATCAGGTACTAAATTCATAAAGCAAAATTCGGTTTCATAACTCAGGTTAACCTGCAGCAACCCCGGCGAGTGTGACCACGTCGGTGGATCATCTAGAAAACACTCTTGAGTTCGCTGTCACGTCAGTGGCGTAACATAGGAAAATAAAACTCAAGGTTGCAGTGGCAACCCCGGTGAGTGCGTGACCACGTCGGTGGCACATCAAGGGCACTCGTGAGTATGACCACGTCGGTGGCACGTTATCTAGTACTCATGGTTTGACTGCAGTAACCCCGGTGAGTGCGTTGCCCACGTCGGTGGGAACAACTCAAGCACTCGTGAGTTTGTTGCGCACGTCGGTGCGGTACAACACAGAACTCTACGTTCGTTGCAGCAAATCCGGTGAGTGCGTTGCCCACGTCGGTGGGAACAACTCAAGCACTCGTGAGTTCGTTGCGCACGTCGGTGCGGTACAACACAGAACTCCACGTTCGCTGCAGCAACCCTGGTAGTGCGTTGACCACGTCGGTGGGCACAACTCAGGCACATGCAAATTGAATTACCACGTCGGTGGCATAATATCAAAAGCTCAAGTGCAGGGCACTCGGAGTTCATTGACCACGTCGGTGTTCAACACGGAAGTTCACAATATTTGCTGCAGCAACACCGGTGAGTGCGTGACCACGTCGGTGGCACAGCAAGGGCACTCGTGATTTCGTTGACCACGTCGGTGTTCAACACGGAAGTTCACAATATTTGCTGCAGCAACACCGGTGAGTGCGTGACCACGTCGGTGGCACATCAAGGGCACTCGTGAGTTCGTTGACCACATCGGTGGTTCAACGCGAAAGCACTCGGGTCACGCAGCGACCCCGGAGAGTGAATCGACCACGGCAGTTGGTACAGCACGAAAGCACTCGTGGCTCGCTGCGTAACAGCTGCAGAGTGCTCTAGATTTCAATTGATCTCGCTGATGGTATTTTTAAGCTCAATTGCTTTTACGTGATTCATCGATCCCGCTGACGGTTTTTAAGCTTATCGTTTTACGGGATTTATGATTGACTCTTAATATGTTGTATATTGGGTATGCCTTTTATCTTCCAGAAGCAGTATAGATCCTTGTCCACTTCTTCTACGGCGGGTATGTATGCTCTCTTTACCCCCTTTCGCTATTCTATTTTTGGGGACGGCTCCACCCCTGCCAGTCCCGGCAGGACATGCCGAGTTATCACCTATTTCCGGCGTAGGCCTACGTCCTCTCTTTTGGGGAAGGCTCCGCCCCTGCTAGTCCTGGCAGGATACGCCGAGTCCGCACGTCATCCTGGATCAGTGACGGGGCTCATGCCAAAGATTTACCATGCAAAATATTCCCATGTCGTTATTTAAATAAATCCTGTTCATACTTATCGGTGATCAAGTCTTTATGGGAGAAATGTTAAGCTTGCTGGTAGTTCTACCATGATGACTCAAATCACGCGCGGCTGGCCACCAATCACCAGCTACCAATCACCTGCCTACACCTGCTCTATAAAGAGTAGTCTAACATGTTTTTGTTGCTCAGGTCTTCGTTCGACGCACCTCCATCCACCCCACCACCACCACCAGGTCGGCCTCAGTCTACTTGTCCAGGGGAAGGCTCCGCCCCTGCTAGTCCTGGCAGGATACGCCGAGTCCGCACGTCATCCTGGATCAGTGACGGGGCTCATGTCAAAGATTTACCATGCAAAATATTCCCATGTCGTTATTTAAATAAATCCTGTTCATACTTATCGGTGATCGAGTCTTTATGGGAGAAAATGCATTTTCTGCAGAAAATGCAGTTCTGTAGAAGTGCTGTAGGGCAAAGTGAGGTTAAAATAGGTTTTAGTAAATCCACATAGTTTAAGGCGTAAATATATGTTAAATGGCTTAAATCTAGCGAAGGGATTTGAACAGAGTCTAAATGGAGTAAACAACACCATTTAAAAAAAATAAAGAGTTTAACAAATAGCTAATGTGATAAAGTTTGAATACATTTTAGATCAAATATAGAATGACTGAGTGTGTGTGTGTTTAAAACCATTAATCATATACTTCTGCAATTGTTAATACACTAATACACAGCTGAATGGCACCTAACTATTAACCCTATTAACTATTAGCTATTAACGTTATGTGGTATACAAGGAACCTCTCATCTATCTCTCACACAAACAAAACTTACAAGGTCTGTGTAAAGAACAAATTTACAGCCGCAGAAACTGGGTCGTCAATGAGATTACATTAATACACAACACACAAAACACGCATGGAAACGGGCAATGGTGATCACATTAAAAACCTGAATGCGTCCTAATTGACTTAATGATTGACTTTACGTTACCCACAAACACACCCACACACACGTGCTTCGTATGCAGGGACACAGCCATACGGAGCACGTGTGCTCATGTTTGGTACATGAGCTAAAATAAAACAATCCTCAAAGAGTAGTCATGCATAAAATGAAAATTTTTACCAACATCAACCGGAGAAATATGAACAGTCAACGCCAGCTCCACTAATACATCATGAATCAAATCTCCTTCCAACTGGCGCAGAGGTTTGAGTGACAGGTCTGCTGACCCTCGCTCGTTGGACAGGTGCCCATCTCCAACCCCTTAATACTAATGTTATTGGGTCAAATCTAAACAATCAACATCACGTCAAATGATATTGATTGATGTTTGGAAAAATAATTAGAATAATCCTATTTTTTTTTTTCAAAACCAGCCGGATTCTTTTTTTTTTCCATCCAAACGTGATTAAAGTAGCCCAATTGGGCAGGAAACCGCCAAATCTGGCAACACTGGCATCTGCATGACGTGAAAAATACAGTTTAAGCGTTGTTGTTAGCATTTACCTTCTACCGGAAGAAAGCCGCATGTGTAGTAAGCACCTAGCCTCTAGCCATGTGCCACAGACAAACGCCCGAAATATAATTCATATTTCCAATCGGTTAATAATTTTAGCACCAGTGTAACAAAGAATAACGTAACCGTTTAAGCTTGACATTCTGATCTAGGTTAAATATTGATGTTGTAAGGCTTTGCGATGTCTTCAATGGTTAGCTTCTGTGATAGCCACCTAAGGCTAGAGCATCACGAGAACGTCCTTACGCTCTAGCCTCAAGGTAAGTCAATGAGACAAACTAAAATATAGGGAGCGGGTAGGAAATTTAACTGTTGAACTGGGATTCCGTAAAAAGTATAGATGATATTGAAAATCGAAAAAGTGTATTGATTTGTTAAATGTTTGACCGAAGGTTAACGGATAACAATTGTCTCATTGAATTCAATTGATATTCTAAAAGTAGGATATTTGAAAAAGTTAAAAATATTTGAAAAATCTTAATAGAAGCGTGCGATTCCATATAATCGGAACATTTTAAAATTGGAATGGAGTCTCAAGGTGAAAAACTGTGGAAGGAGTAGGGTCCCAAAGTTTGTTGAAAAAAGAAAAAAAGAAAGAATAAAACTTAGAACAATAGTTAACAATAGTTGAGCACTGCATGTAGCACTCATCTAATACAAATAATAATAATTATTATCATCATTATTATTGTAATATGTGTTTGTGATAACTTAAACAAGTGACTTTGTTATTTATGTTCTTTGACATCTCATTTGTTGGGTGAGTTAAGATCGGATATGACAAATCATTTGTTTGGATAAAAAAACCTGTTGTACGTCATAACTGTAGACAGTGCCACACCGGATACAGGTTATTTCAGGTTGGGTTGTTGATGGGTGAGTCATTGCAACAGGCATCAGTAGCATTTTCACAAGCAACCAATAAATCAAATTTAAATTAAATTTTCCTGGACAAGTTGGATTTCAAGAATTGCATTGGCCTTGAGGTCCATCACAGTGTAACCGCCAAATTTAGCACAGGGACCTGAAAGAACATATTGTCATGGTCTGCTGACGCATCATAATTACCTGCTGTAAAAGCATTTTGTGGCACTGACAGAAAATAGCAAAAGCAATGATTTTCAGAACCATCGTGTGAATATAATAAATATAACTAGTGGTGGGCATAGATTATATTTTTCTAGATTAATCTAGATTAAAATGGCAAACGGCAAAAAATCCTTTCGTTTACCTTGACAACTGTCAATTATACTTGGCAACGGTGAATTATCAAATATAATTCACCGCCGGAAGTTGTGAAGTGCCCATGCAAGTGAACGGAGCATAAACAAAAATAATTGACAGCTGAACGTTGGGGAGGCCCATGCAAGTGAATGGAGCAGTCTACAGCATTGAGAAGAGCCGTGTAATAATCCATAATAATGTACGTTTTAGAAGTTAAATATTTGAAAGTTGTAGAATAAATTAATGTAATTTATATTGGAGTTAATATGGATATTCTGTTGAATCTGCCTCTCTGATTCCCTCAGTCTAAATTCTAGCTTCTGATTGGTTAGTTCAGTCACGTGATGGGTCCGAACAAGGAAGTGTTTGAAAATAGATTAACGGCGATATTTTTTTTATCACGCGATAAAAGTTTCGCGTTCACGCAACCGTTAACGCCGATAACGGCCCACCACTAAATACAACATTATCTTGCCATAGATAAAATATAATTCAAACAACATTAGCAGGTAAGCTAGTGTATCATATCTCATACCACCTCTCCACTGGCTTTTGTGGTCCGAAAGACATCTGACTGCTCCTTTGTCCCCTGCGAGTTGATGGTAGAATGAATAAATCTTTTTGGTGTTTGTGGTAGGGGGGATGTGCTTATGTCCGGCAGATTGAGGGCCTTCAGGAACTAGAGAGGATGACAAAGTATATTCAACAATGGTCGTAACAAGGTGAATGTTAGGAAAATGACTTGACCCCACCTTCTGGACTTTCATAAAGGACGATTCGGTGAAGAGCACAGCAGCTGACAACTGAAGGTTAGCAGCAGGGAAAAGTTTGATGTACAGCTGGTTGGCTCCGATTGAGAGTGTAGTTGCAGTGATTGCAGTCCTGGTCAATGTCGAAAAGAGTTCCTACCTTCCTGGGGATGACCCCACAACTGTTCTTAGACTTGTCTTAATGGATGAACTGCAAAAAAAAAACATAGGCCTACCATGTATTTAGGAAAGAATGCAGAAAGTAGGATTCCTTCTCCAGGGATGGTAGGAGTGCAATGGAGGACATCATTCTAAATAATCTAAATAATTGTTTTCAAACAATAACTAGTTAAAGTGTTAGAAAATTTGTAATGAGTTTATGTGGTGGTAGAGGTTGTGACTAATAGTGGGTAGCCATCAGGTGCGGTTGCCAGGTATTCAGTTATGGTCTCAACCAGGCCACTCAGGACTCAGGAGCAAGTAGTCACAGCAAGTGAACAAGGGACAAACAGGGAATTTTAAGTAAGCAAAAGCAATGCCTCATATGTGAAGTTTATTCAACTAAAAGCTATTGAGGTTAGTATAACCTCAATATAAGCTTATGACAACTTTGCTTCTTCTTGGGTGTTTTTTGTTGGCCTGTGTTGAGGCATGCTGTTCGCAAACGAAAATGGCTCCTAAACGAATGTTTCTTTCGGCTGAGCAATCACTATAGAGTTATTCACTATGACAGACGTAAGGCTAACTACTAAAAACATATATCAATATATTTATCTTCTTTATATATTCTAAATATTGTTAAATGGTATGAAAATACCTGATGTTCAAATTATTGTGAACAAATAGGAATATCAATGAAGTGTGCAAAGCAAAAAACTGTGAGTCTATGAAATTGGGGTGTCTGAAAGTGGCTAAAAATTAGGCATCAGACATCTTCATTGTGGGAATCAGACATGGGAAAATTGCAGAATGCTCTTACGGGTCAAAACAGGTTGTGTTCTTTTGGTGATGTCTGAGTGCCTCGTAAAAGGTACGCATGTGTCCACGAAAAGAACGCGACCTGTGTTTGCAGTAGAGTGGAATGTTCACATTGTGTTTTAGGGAGGATGGCAAAAACATAGGATTTTATTATTTTTTCTCTAAATCTGTTATCTTACTACTATATAATAGCAGGCCTGTCGCACAAGTTACCCAAGTTGGTCGGTGCGCATGTGCCAAGCAGCCTGAAGCTCTCACACACACACACACACACAGCAAGTGTGAATGCACACAAACACCGCACGCACGCACACACATACACATACACGCACACATACATACACGCGCACTAACACACACGGGCGCGCTGACGCAGACGTTTCAAGACAAAGTCAGTGCAGGACACCGCATACACATCGATCCCGCATCCCGCAATGTCTTGCGATATTGATATCCCCCCTCCCCCTTTCCATCTGTTTTAACGGCCGTCCACAAACTCTCCCAGGTAAGACGTTCTGTCTATAGACTGTAGAAATTGCGATAAAATAACTGAAGAGACAATTTCTCATCTCGACAAGCAACGGCAGGTCGTTCATTTTGTCAAATAAAAAACGTTAAATTCAAACAGCGCGTCGACCGGCATATCAACAAAAAAGACGCGTGATCTCTTAAAGAGACAGAGTCCCTATGACACATGATTAAAACATCTCAATAAAACAGTATGGTGTATGCAATATTACTCTTCTCCTTGAGCCTTGCGAAATGTCTTTACACTTTGTTGCTCAAAGTTAATATTACTCTCCTCCTGAAATGTCTTGCGATATTTATATCCCCCTCGCCCCTGCGGACTGTTTTAGTTGCTTTTATTTTTCTTATGTTTTGTGTGCATGCTATGTGTGACTGGAGGCTACTGCTGCTTGTCTTGACCAGGACACTTGAAGAGATGTTTAATCTCAATGATGATTATTATTTTCAACTAACCAATAGTGGTTGCCATGCATTTAAAATGTCAATGCACTGTTCAGCACTGAATAACAGTAAAAGCTATTTAATAATTGATTTGCATGCATAGTATACTACACTTTCCATTGAATAATTACCCTGTTACCCATACATTGACTCATTTTATAATGTCATCAAATGCTCACACACTAGCTGGTTTCAGACACACGTGTAAGTCCTGATATTCTCCTGACGTATGTGTGAACAACATATCCTGACATTTGTACCCTGAAAATCTCCTAAATAATACTACCCCTGAGGTAGTATTTTCTCTGTAGGAAATGTAAATGACCTATGTGTGAATGAGGAGTAGAAAGTCTGTATGTCTCACACCACTTCAGTTGGCGTGTTGATGACACTTCTGCATGTCATTTAGTGGCCCCCTAAATTATAATCAGCCTGTTGCCTTTTGTTTGCTGAATGGTAAAAAAATATTTAAATGTTGGCACTGCTTTTAAGAGTCATTTGTGTTGAATGCTAAAAGATAGGTCTTATCATAACCCTAAAAGTACACATCAATACAATAATCCTCCATTTTGTCTTTGGTCCAATCAAAACAAACTACAGTGACAGCGGCCACACTTATCCCGCCTCTTGCGAATTTAGACTCTACGTCATATCCCGCCCCTTGCAATCCCACCGCCCTAAACTCCCCATTGATTCTACTGATGTCCAAACGGCATTGATGTCCGCACACAAAGCATTAAGTGTGAATCACCCTCAGGGTAGAATTTCCTGATATACAAATGCGGCAAAAATGTCTGAAAACGGCTTATAGGTTGAGAATTATTATGTTTGCTTCGTAACATAAGGAGGAAACTATTATGCTTGCTTCATTTCGTAAATTTGTTTTCTTTTTTTTGTTGTTTACATTATCGACTGGGGTTTCCACATTATTGCTATGGATTTAATTACAACTAGAGGTTGAGTGGAAAACTACACAACACACACACACACTGTATTATTTTGTTCCAGTTTATAATGCTGTTTCTGCTGCCCCCTCCTACATTTTACTGTAGTCTATAGAGTGCACTTGTAACAAATACATATCGTATTACAAAACTCAAGAGGCTGGTGATGATTTTTGTGAGACAATGTTCCCAAGCAATACATTTCAAAGCAGCTTTAAAAAATGTTCCTCCTCTTTTACTCATATCAATTGTACCTCTAAGTTGACCAAACACTTCAATGAAAAGCGATGCAATTTATGAACCCAATCAAATGGCTCAAATCGGAATACAAATAACAGGGTCAATCCGTAAACAATACCATTTGTATCACTACTGACAAATCAGTACTTCCCTCTTGCATCACCGCTGCCATTCGACGTACAGATCCACAAGTCTTCATCGGTTGGACTGGCGGAGACACTACAGTGATATATATATATATATATATATATATATATATATATATATATATATTTCGTGATATATTTTTTTAAGTTCACCATGAAAGTTGTTCATAACATGTCTAATCTGTAAACATCAGTGCCTGAAACCAACCTGTACGCAGAGGAGGAACAATAGTTTTGCTGCATGTTCGACTTTGGGGACTGGTGCATTTCTGTGTCAAATTAACTTTCTACAAACACGTTCAAATCACTGCGTAAGTATGCAGAACGCGGGCATGCACACAATCACACACGCACACGCATCTACATACACACACAGCTACATTAACAATTATTGAAATGAAAAACATCAATCTCAACCAAGTACCTAATTGGTGAAAACACCTCTGTGAAAGTCACGTAGAAGCTATCTAAGTACAAAGACTTTGCAATGAAAATCAATAGGATGGTCGTCTGGGAATAGAAACAATATCAATGATGATTGGAGCTCTGATTGTATAAGACGGGAATGGAAAAGTTCCCCAACCGTATCCCAGGCAGTGTGTGTGTGTGTGTGTGTGTGTGTGTGTGTGTGTGTGTGTGTGTGTGTGCGTGTGCGTGTGTGGTCCAGAATATTGTTTATCTGGAACAGCCCACATACTACACAAAGTTCCTCTTCTTCCAGTGAAATCTTTCATATAATGGCATGCTATATATCAGTATTTGGCTATGTATATTTTACAACTAGATTGAACTGGTCTAACCTCTGACCTGAATGTGAGGAAAGTGCATTGATATCTTGTTAATTTCACTGCAGTGCTGTCAGCCGTTGACATCTGCCCTGTGTCCATTTTATCATGTCACGATGAATGTTAGGCAAGTTTCTGAAATTTAAAGAATGCAAGATCTTAACACAAAATCCCTTAAGCATTCTCAATGACCAAAATAGAATTGCACAGAACATATGTTATACATATTTATTTAAAAAAATATGTCAAGAATTAAAAATAGATTTCATTGGTTCATTCTCTGACTGAGTAGACTTCTACATACAAGGAAGGCGAGATTAAAGAATCCCTTATTCAATTAGGTTTGCGAAATTGGAATAGTGTGTAAAGATTTCTACATAATCACAGGGAATCCCTCCCTACGGGAACAGGCGAGCTATCCAACAGAATCGGAGATGAAAAATGCCTTCCCAATTCCCCCCCCCCCCCCCCCCCCCCCACTGTCTTGCTGCCACCAGCAGCAGCAGCACCGCCTGCGCCGAAATCGTAAAACAATTGATAAGGTCATTTGGGAGTGTTTAGTCACCGTTGAGCACTTTTTGGAATGTGTAAGAAATAGAACTGTCTCAAGAAGGCATGACGGCGTATCCGAGTGCACCAGCAGTCCATGGCAACCGAGGCGAGGCGAGCTGTAAGTGGATGGACCACCTGATGTCCGCATCAGTTTCATCTGAGTGACTTCTGTCTGTTCTACCGGTCCCACCAGTACCTCGGAGGAGGAGGAACCACTGAGGGATGAGATCCCTCGCTCCTCCACCGCCGCCGCCAGATGGCCTCCGCCATAGCTTATAACCCGCCAAAGCCTGGCAGGGTTGTTCTTCTTTAGCTAGCATGTTAACATTACCTAGAGAAACAATATCTATGTATTTTTTTTTGTTGTTGTTGGAAAGTGTGTTTATTTATAGATTGAAACATGTTCATGGTATTATGGTATTTCAATTCCCAATTAGATTTGATCAGCCCCATCTTATATGCTGTTATCAATAAGTTAGAAGAAAAACAATAACGGAAATAATCACAATAGCTTTATAGCTAATTGTTATCTCGCAACCTAAGTGTTTTTTTTTAACTGTGTTAAATACAAATTATTCTATTTACTTTTAAATTGACCTGTGCTGTCAACCCTAAATTCTTACTTGAGGGTTGTCCTGAGCATGGTCATAGCATGGCTCAAGCTATATCTATTCATATATATATATATTTATTTATATATATCGGTCAATTATATGCAGACCCCCCAGAGGCACTCTTGCGGCGCTGCCTGCTTTCTGTCAGGTTGACGTAGGGAGGACTCTATTAGTTCCCCTTCTGCGTCGAGGCATGAGCCTCTTTTGTTTACCAAGCCTTCCCGAATACAGCATAGAGCAACATGCGAAATCGGACAAGCTGACCAAACTAGTGCTTTAAACATTTGACATTGTGCCTTCGAGTTGCTCTGCGAGTCTAACTGTCCACGTGTTCTGCTTCTGGGTGACAGGTTCGTATTGATCCATTTTAAATGGCGTGTCAGTCTGAAAAATTGGATGCCAGGTGTGTAGTCTGGATTTTCCACAAGGGTGGGGATTAAATATAAATTCCCAAATTGTCTTGTGTGTTTCCCTACCCTGTCCTGTCACTCAGCTCCCCACGTGCGCCCTGCTTCGCCCTGGCTTCCCTCTACAACCATTTCCATAGTCCTCTAGACGGCGAGAGGGAGAAAGTGTTAAGGATTGTGTATTTTAACATTTCCACTTGCGTTGCACCACTTCTGTCACAGGGCCTCCCACAGTGTTCTTTCTGGAACAGAGAATGCAGATCAGGGGTGCAGCAGAGAGAGCAGCAGAGGGCAAAAAAAATGGGTTAGAGGAGGAGGGTGTGTGTGTGTGTGTGTGTGTGCCCATGCACAGAATTCTAGTCGTGCATGCTGCCATGACGATCTGTCAACGCTGTCAGAAGCAATGAGATATATTTTGCAGAGGTAAGGCAAATTTCTCTTCATTCTGCCCTAATAGGACTGTCAGGGCTCCAGAACAGCCTTGAGCAGGGCAAAATGCCCCAATCTCGACCCCAGCCCCAGAGCTCTTTGTAGAAGCACTGCCACATCTGACGACGCATAAAACAAAATATATCTTTTCAGTGATACAATGCTGCCCAACACAGCAGAATCCTGCCATGTTTTGTTGGAAACGCATCGACCAAGGTCTTAGACGGTCATCCCAGAGTTGTAAAATACCCCACAGCCTGCAACCTGTTCGATGGAACTTGCAAGGTGCTGAGAATCAGAGCGACTGCTTTTGTTTTTTGTATCCAGCAGTTTCTTTTTTTTGTCTCTTACTTTAACAGATTTTCAGGTTTTCAGTAATACATAAAGGCTAGCGTACAGTCGACATTTTCCTGTGGTGATAGGGTGTGGAAGCTTCCATAGAATTTCAATTGAAGGCAGCATTTGGGAACATTTATAGAATATTTCTGCACTCACTCATACTCACATGCAGCAGAGAGATGGATTAGCTGAAGCTCTTTGATATAGTCGCTGTTCAGCCATCGAGAGGCTGGACCATCATAGTCACTGACTGAAGATTGCTAACTCATTCTACTGCTGAGGCTGAATGACTTTCAAGTTGTGAGGGGGGAGGGGCTGTGGGGGGGGATTATTGATCCAAAGGGGAACACTGTCTGTTTCCTGGCTGTCCCACTCTCTATCTATTATCACTTTCATCTGCCACTGTACACATTGCTGTTGAACAGTTCTAAATAGGGACACTGTGGGACAGTTTGGATAAACAAAAACACAATAAGGATGTGATTAACATTTAGAAAACTTAGCTCGGACACGAGTGAAATTGGGAGCGGATTAAATGAGTGCACCAAAGCAAACTACAGTTTTAATAAAAGGGTCAGTATTCTTCCAGAAACTTTACTGGAGATACGAAATGAGTGACTTTCCATTGTTAATCAGTTATTCCGGAGACTACATCTCATCATGTCACTGATGTTTAGGATGCAAACTCTCACGATAGGCTTCTCAAGTGTAATGGAGAGATTGACAAATTTGTTCAAATGGGTATACCGTTCGAAATTAACATTTAAACATCTTGCATTCAAACCTCTTCGTCTGAAACCCCACTTTATCAAATAATTAAATTAACCATCATTGCATACTTTTAATCCTTTAATGCCTTTCTTGTGTTCGATAAAGATTTAACCTCGGGCAGGACAGTTTAAATCATTCTTGAGTGCCGTTCCATAAACCACATTGCATTGGAGGCAATGGAATGCCTGCACTTCTTTGCAGTCTTGCCTTGTGGGCATTGGGAACTGGCTTTGAATACTTTTAAACATTTTCCGCCTGAACACAGTCTGGTCCCAACCCGATATGCACTAATGATGGACCTAATCCATGTTTGTTAGCATGTTTTTTGGCAAAAGGAATTCGTTTTTATTTTCACAGTATTAAAACAAAGGCCAACTATCTTGCTTTTGCGTGCAATTCTGAGGGATCCTGTGTATCTGTTGTTGGCTCTGTGGTTTAATTAGTTTGTGCATCATTGGTGCCTTGCAATAAAAAGAAAAAAGGAGACTTGAAGTACTGTTGCATACGGAGGGAATTTTCCCTGCCAAGAGCCAGTCTCTGATTCAGCACGCTCAAACAGAGATTTAATTGGAATTCAATGAAAGACCAACTCTGTGAAATCTGTTGTACGGCAAGTTACTGTTTATACAAGGCTTAAGGGGGGAAAAGAGAACATTGTGACATGTTCTAATATTGAAAGGTCTATGGCAAATGCCATGTTTGGAGCACCGGCACAGTGTGTGTGCAGCAAAGCTCCTCAAACAATGCCTCCGGAAGAAAATCATTTAACTCCTCCACGTTGATTCCTGCAAATATTCAAAAGGATGGAGGACATTTTGTATGTGAGCTGTGACTAACGAGACGTTTTCGTGTTGTGACCCGGCACTGTCGCTGCTTCGTAAAAGCCATCATCGTCCAAAATATTCACCTTGAATCCTTTTCAACTATCATTCACCATCGCCGCCACATTGTTCTTGTTTCTCCAGCCGTGGAGACAGAGAGCGAGAGGCAGAGAGAGAGAGAGGAGCCGCCTGCTAGCCACAAGCGCCTGACAGTTGGGGAGGAAGAATGGGGTGCGGCAGTCATGGTGTGCGCTGGTTGTTAGCCTGCCATTGTCTCGCGCACGCTTGTGAATCTGCCATTCCCTGCAGCGGCCTCATTTGTATTGGGCAAAGAGCATGTAGTGCATAAGGCGGAGACAAACCCCCCAGAGTACAGCCAGCTGTACGAGGCATATGCCCACTGCCTTGTGCACAACATGCATTTGATTCAGGGCACTTTTCTTCTTCCCTTCTTTATTTTTACATGGAAATCCTCTGAAAAAGAGATTTGCTCTCCGTCTGTCACTTTGAAACAAAAAAACCCATTGGGGGTTCTTGTCCAAACTTCTAAGGACTACATGCTGAGTGTTCTGTTGCATGTGTGGAAACGCGTCCCATAGAACTGCTTGATGCACGTCAGTATGTGCACACCTGCTCAGAGGAACTTTGCTTTTAGATCAGCCAGACAGGGGTTAATCAGATGCTACATTATGCAGTGTTTCAAAACAAGGCATTCATTAAAAACAAAATAACTAACTGTCGGAACGTACCTGCTGTTTACCCATCGTTAGCTCATCAAAAAAAAAGTATATTGGAAACATCTGAACGGAACAATTATTTTAGTTTCTATTCTGCAATTACATTGTTTTCCCACAGAGACACAGCCCGGCCCTTCAGTTTGGGATTTAAGTCACATACTCAAAGACAGCTTTAGCAACAGTCGTTGCATCTTAGTTAATATTATAGTCCTCACAATTTTACAACAGCAGTAGTGGCAGCACTAACAATGTAAGTCTGTTTTCCAATTAGAATAATATATAACCAAACCCATACCGTTTCATTGCAACCATTTCCTTTGTTTAAAATGATTTGGAGTTGCGCATTCCTACAAATAAAAACACCTCCTGCACTTCAGAGCACCAGGTTGTTTAGAAGTTAAGGCTTAATTTAAAATTCTCCCCTGACTCCTAATGTAAGAGCCTTTGTGATGAAGCTAGCAGGGCTATTTTCACTCTCCAAAGACCAAATAGATTTAGAGAGACAAATCAATGGGTTAATTCATCTGTTGATGGATTCCTTTTGTTCTATATACGCTCATCATTGCAAACCACTTTGGACCAGAGTGATGCCGAAAAAATAGTGGATTATTTTGTAATGAAAGGGAATCTGGCAGCAGTTGGGAAGCGAAAGAGTACAGGTTTACAGCATTTTGTCAAAGCAGTGGCAACGTGTGTTGGGGAAACATTCAAAGAGTTAGTGATGGGAGTTCTCCACTTGAGCGAGAAAGCTCTCCCCATTTTCATGGGGCATGAAGGAAGTGCTTTGGTGCTACAGCATCTGAGATGTAAGTACCCACTAATGAGTCCGCCAGGGCTACATATCTGGGGCTGCCTCCTCGTACACCAGCTGGTAGATGCAATTAATATGTAAAGAAAGCTGTTCATGGCATGACATGATGGGCAGTCTGTCAGTGCTACATAAATACATTCATACACAAGCTGCCAGGGCTGCTGCCCCGACGTTACTACCAGTGTATAATACTCTTCTATAATAACTTTTCACTTTTGTTTAGTTTTTGTTCGTTGATTTGTTTGCAGGGATTTTGTTCTTTTTTTATCATGGCAGAGTTTTGCAAGTTCTGAAATTGAATCTGTATTCACATCGAGGAAATGCAGATATAGAAGTGGCAGTTTATGTTTGGCTCTTACTTTGAAGTGTTTGGGTTGTTTGTTGATCACACACACACAAAACACGCACGCATGTACCTACCACACACTCTATAGACTAGGATAGTAGGGGTGGAACGATACATGTATTTGTACCGAACCGTCACGGTACAGGCACTTTGGGGTGGTAACAGAGGTGAACCGCGGTGCGTAAATTTGGCGTGCCATACATAGCGTTAATATGGCGAATGTAAAGGCTTGTTTGGCGATGCACAATTTTAAACTTGAAGTCGGAGTTCCCCCCGGACCATTTAGCCAAAGTATACTACTCTGACTTCGTAAACCGAAGTGAAGGCTGCAGCCTTGCTAGAACACTTCCTTGCTAGTCGCGTCCTATGGAGATGAGGCTAGAGTGATGCCTAGTGTTTGTAGCGTTCAGAGTTTGGAACAACTTGCTAGTGTGGAAGTGCTTCCGCTTCCGTTTTTTAATATTGCTCCAGTGTTAAATATTTAAATATTTTAATTCTTGAAATTGTTATTGGGGAAAGTAGGTTTTTTTAACACCACCTACTAACATCTTAAAACAAATCATCCATGCAAAATATAGCCTATCATTACGTTGCAAAAATGTTTGAAATTGCACAGGTACATTTTTTGCATTTACATGATTAATCTATAAAAAGCAATACGGCAAACAATATTTCCGAAAGCTTCAAATAACTTCAGTTGTGTAAAGCAATTTGTATCGCTTTCTATAGGCAATTTTTAAATATCCTGCGCAGCGTATGAACGCAAAGGATTATTGGTATTTTGGCTCGTTGAGAATCCATTGATGTATCCTTGAAAAATCTCGGAATTCTCAAAAATAAAGAACACGAAATGGGCGCGAATTTCAGAGTATTCTCAACATTAGAACAGTGCTTGTCGTTCTATGAAGTAGCGTCCTTAAAAGGGCAGCCATTGAGCATGCTTCCTTCACATTGGGAAACAGCCTCCGTAACGCTACATGCCCACTGCACCGTCAGTCAACGGACGTGGGAAGGCGTGGCTGACGGATGGGGGAGTAGTCTTTGCAGAGGCATCCGTCAGCCAATCAAATCGCTTCGCCAGGTTCTTCCCGCTTCTTCCTGCTTGTTGCGATGCAAGATGACCCGCTTTCCAGTATCGTCAAAGCCCGATTCGCGTCACAGTGCTTAAATTTGCATACGCGATCTGATTGGATGACGGATCAGTCGCTAGCGAAAAAGTTTAAAAAATTTCAACTTTTTGACGGAGCCGAAGGCTCCAACGGAACGGACGGATCCACAATGCATTGCGCGTCCGTCCCCATTCAAAGTCAATGGGGATCAGTCAACGGACGGAGGTAGTGGGCAAGAGGCGTAACTGCAGAGACCCCTCAGCAGCTCTCCGTCGGGATGTCGTTTATGCAATGCAATTCGCCACCCGATCGATCATATATGTTGACTAAAAACCATGTAAGCAGTTTGTAACTTAACTTCCAAAGCTTTTCAAATCTTATTTGGTGTTTTATTGGTCCTTAAAGGGGTAGTTCGGAATTTTGGACATAGGGCCTGATTCCGAAGTGAGCATTGGTATTCTATATCACTGGAGACAGTTTTCAACACATTTCATTCAGTCCTTCTAGTTGCAGAGTTCGCTCGTGCTAGGCTAGCGCAAGTCAACGGGCAATGCTAGCCTGCTATTAAAAACAGTCTTACCCACTCCACAGTACACCCGAGGTAAATCAATTATAACGACAGACTATACATCTAAATGTCTGTTTATAGAATAATGTTAGAAATAAAACCAACCTTGCATTACATTGCATTTTGAGGGAATTGCGGGGTCTCAGCAGCAGTGTTTATATTCCTGTACGTAGGCTACGGCAGCGGCGGACTGATACCTAGGTTACCTGCCGCTGTCATTGCTACAAACGCAGAGTACAGTGAACGAAGGAATTCTACAAGCGTATTAAATTAACAAGATATGGCCACGTTTGGAGGAGTTAGCGATGCATCTGCTTTTGAAGACGATTATGAGGAATTTGTTGTATCCAACGAACCGTACATGTACGAGCCGGTGTTTTGATGTCAAAGCCAGCAGCAACAAGCCACAGTTGAGTCCTTTCTGGATCTCGCACTGGAAATTGGTGGAAACTTTGTGGTGCCCATCTGTACCGTTTATTTCTACAATTTCTAAAAGCACACTGAACCATCATGTTGCCTAGTCGTTCAATTGCGCTTCTGTCCCACGCTTCTCTGTTTACGTTCTGTCGTGATTCGGTTACAAACCTAACCAGCGCATAGTAGAATTCCGCTTCTGCTGAGAAAGTAGTCCCTCGATGATTCATGCGATGCATGGTTAGTTTTATTTCTAACATTATTCTATCAACACAGACATTTAAATCTATAGTCTGGCGTTATAATTGATTTACCTCGGGTGTACTGTGGAGTGGGTAAGACTGTTTTTAATAGCAGGCTAGCATTGCCCGTTGACTTGCGCTAGCCTAGCACGAGCGAACTCTGCAACTAGAAGGACTGAATGAAATGTGTTAAACTGTCTCCAGTGATATAGAATACCAATGCTCACTTCGGAATCCGGCCCTATGTCCAAAATTCCGAACTACCCCTTTAAGGTGCAAAGTAAACAAAATACAAATTAATTAAGGTGCAAAGTCAAATGCGGAAAAGTGATTCCGGAAATTATTTTGTTAGAGGACCAATCACAGCCCTTGCCGTCTACGTTGCGTCGACCGTCAGATAGTTAAGAAATATCGGACGGCACATAAGCTACGGAGAGGGTCTCCGACAGGCTCTCCGGCCACGGAGAGGGCTCAACCTGTCTACGTACAGCACTTTAACATGCACACGCATTTGAAAAGGCACCATCCAGGTGTTACTATCACGAGAGTGATAGATATAACAGAGTGGCGACACTTCCATTGTACTCCGTTGTAGCATTTTTTGCCGCCTACTTCCGGGGTATGGAGCCCTGCATAGTTCCAAAACATCCATTTACGGCGTAGGAGATCATTAATTTCCATTGCTGGCCGTCGAGTACCTTCTGAGGTAAGTATATTAAATAGCTACCTCTTTTGAATTGTTAACTGTCTATATTGTATCAGAGGCCCTTTATGATGCATATACTGATATTTATTTGTATATGCACAGCGTAATTATATATATATATTTATCTTTGTAGACGACCGATTGCCTGCAAGTTTGTTAGCTCGACCTCGCCATCTGTGGAGGTATCTCCAGGGGTAAATTGATTAAATTGCTACCTCTTTTGAATTGTCAACTCTCTATATTATATCAGAGGGCCTTTATGATACTGATCTTTATTTGTATGTGCACAGCATAATTATATATATTTTTATCTTGGTAGATGACTGATTTTCAATCATTGCCTGCAAGTTAAACAGCTCGATTTTGCCAGCTGTGAAGGTATCACTGCACCAGAAGTTAAGTAGTGAATCTCTAACTGACAACTTTTATTCAGTTAGTTATTGAATTATTGATAGGCTCAATAAGGTTGATTAACAGAGGTGGGTAGTTCTCCGTTACAAATACTTGAGTAACTTTTTGGATAAATTGAATAGGAGTAGTTTTATTGCAATATACTTTTACTTTTCCTTGAGTATATATTTGAAGAAAGAACGGTACTTTTACGCCGTTCCATTTGGCTATGTGACGGTCGTTACTTTCTTTTTTTATATCGTTTTCTTTTTATAAATGTATTATTATTTATTATCTTTTTTTTAATATTAATTTCTACCTCCTATTTTTATATTATAATTTCATATATTTTTTTAGGCTAGGGTATTTTAAATGTATTTAACTTCTGTTATTGTTCAAATCAATTTGTTGGCATTTTGTGCCATTGAAGTTGTGCTTTGTGACTGTTTCTTTCTTCTTCTTATTACTATTATTATTATATATTGGGGCCTTTTGCCTTTGTTTAGTGACGGCAGAGAAATGGGTTAGGACTAGTACATGACAGCAGGTCTCATCCGAAAATTAGTATGGAACATGGATATCGATAATATGGAAGTTCTACACGACCCCCACCCCCCCATCCACACACACTCAACCCCCTTAGAAATGTTTAATTTCTTGTTTATTATGTTAGCTTTCACCATTTTCAGTGTTTTTGATGCATCTTAAGTGATTTTACTACTTTTTACCAAAGAAGTGGATTTAGAGGTTTTTGCCAAAAAAGTAACTGGGGATTTAGCTGGTTTTGATGCAAAAGATGATTTAATTTGGTCGAAAAAACAAAAATATTTTTCTTTTACATTTTTGAAAGAAAAATGTTTTATTTATTAACTAATAACCTTATAACTGCCTTTAAAATAAAATGACAGAACTTGAACATAGAAGCCTGATAAAAAAATGGTAATTTAGAAAAAAAGTGGTCAGACGGACTTAGAGGCTTTGGCATCTAAACTCTTCTAATCTATTACCCATCAATTCAAGTTACAATTGTAGTTATCCAAGGTTTATGTTGGTAACAGCCGAAGTTTAATTATGTACTATCTAGAAATGAACATAGTACTTTCCAATAAATTACACTCTTACATAGTTATTGTTCATAGCTACTAGGGGTGGAACGGTTCACAAAATCCACGGTTCGGTTCGGTTCACGGTTTCGTGGTCACGGTTTTCGGTTCGGTTCGGTATATGTTGATAATTAGGAAAATCTATTATGTCTTGTATAGTCAAGTTAAAACTGAAAGAATGAAGCAGTCTGACATTTGATACATCATTGTGACAGTCTTAGGTTGAGATTCTGGCACTGCAAGAGAGGAGACATTGCTAGTTCCAACATGTGCTTCATTTATTTGGTAAACAGAACTCAAAACTCAAAACTTTCTCTTGAACTGAAAGTGCAGTGTTTGAAAAACAATCAAAGAAAAATAAGGCTGGATTTCTTACAAACTTAAAGTGCCACTGTGTTATCTCAAATAACAAAATAAATAATCCAGTAAATAATCATCAATATAAAATATAGCATTAACCAAACTAACACATACTGCACTGCTTAAACATCAAGGCTCTACTCATTGTATTCTCATGTTCTTCTGCAAGAAGATCAGTTTGTCCACATTCTCTGCCAAAAGACGAGATCTACTTGCAGTGACAATGTCTCCTGCTGTAGAGAAAACTCTCTCACTTGGTACAGATGTACCTGGGACTGCAAGGTAACGTCGAGCCAATTTAGCAATATGAGGGTACTTGTGCTCGTTGCTTCTCCACCATGCAAGTGGATTTTCATCCACAGGAATGCATCCTGTGAGCCTGTATGCCATGACCTCCTCCTCAGTGATCTGGGACAAAGTCTTGGTGGTTCCCTTCTCTGATGTAAAGAGCTCTCCAAAAAGCTCTGCCATGACAGATTTTTTCTGAGGAGGAGATTCTTTTGATGCCTCTGGCTCTCCAGCTGAGGATGAACTGGCCACCTGGGCTTCTCTGGGTTGAACCTGCATGATAAAATGACATAGTATGGTAGTTTTAAAAATATTGATAAAAACAAACACTCTCATAGCAGCAAAGACACTAAAACTATATGCTCTACTGCAAACTGAGAAAATACAATAAATGCAAAGGCTCAAGTATTCTGTTTAGTTTTTAAAAAAAGAGAGAAATTGTAATTATGATAAAAACACATACAATTTAGTACTAATTACAGAATAAAAAACAATACCTGCTCTTCAATTTCCATGATCTCTCTGGTGAGAACACTGTAGATTTTCTGAATAGAGTCTTCTTCCAAGTAGGGCAGGGACTTAAATCTTGGATCCAGGGCTGTGCTTCTGTGCAGATAGTCCTGAAGATCAGGGTCCCCGTATCTGTCTTTCAGGTTTTTAGTGATGGCTGCCTTAGCATCTTTGATGGTGGCGCTGTCCTCTTCACTGGGTGTCATGGATTTCAGTATCATCTTCTGCAGAGGGATGATCATGGACACTGAAGGGGATGTTTCTGTGCTCATGAGTGTTGTTACATTCTTCAGAGGTTTGAGAATCTTGGTTAGGTCCTCTGCCAGTTTTACCTCACTGTCAGTCAAAACAGCAATATCTTTGACACTTTTCCTAACATCTTTGTCCATCAGAGCAGAATAGATGGAAGCTTGCTGCTCCAAATAACGCTCCAGCATGTCATATGTTGTGTTCCAACGAGTTGGGACATCATGAATTAGTTTGTGAACTGGCAATTGCAGCATCTCCTGTTTAGTTTTTAAGGCGTGGGTGGCTGTTGTGCTCCGATGGAAAAATGCCACCACTTTCCTCATCTTCCCCAGGAGCCGGGATACCTGATTTATTGAGACTGCATTCTTGGCTGCAAGATTAACAGTATGTGCAAAGCAGCCAATTTGTGGCCCCAGTCCAGCTGTTGCATTGACTGCATTCACCATATTTTTTGCATTGTCTGTAGTAACAGGGATTGTGCTGCTGCCCCTCTGCAACTTCCATTCTGTCACTGCTTCTGTCAGTGCTTCAGAGAGATGCTCGCTAGTATGGCTCTCATAAAGGGGGCGCGTCTGTAAAACGGAACTTTTCATCTCCCATTCTGAGGTAATGTAATGGACAGTCACAGTCAGGAAACTTTCAGTAGCCCTGGAGGTCTATCCATCACTAGTTAGCGCTACTGATGCTGTGTCAGACAACTCTTTAACAATTTCTTGTCGGGTCTCTTCATAAAGTGCGGGTATTACCGTGTTGCTGAAGTGTTTGCGGGAGGGGATTTTATATCGTGGCTCCAGTGCTTTAATCATGTGACGGAATCCCGCACCCTCCACCACGGAATAAGGCTGCATATCTTTGGCGATGAAATATGCCACTCCTTTAGTTATGCATTTCGCCCTGTCTGACTCGTCACCGTATGCCTGTTTAAAAGCTGCGGGGAGTAGAAGTTGTCCTTTCGCCTCTGCCCCTTGCACTGCCAATTTTCTCACTGGGATGATGTCTCCGCAGGTGAGCCGACATGTTGCTTGTGTTGCTATTAACATACACAACACGCGTTGCACAATGTTTGCAAACTGTGGCACTTTTGTCGACAATTTTCTTGCCGCCGTCATCGTAGGTCACTCTGAAAGCAAAATGCTCCCATACAGCAGACCTATAATGTGCTGCTGGCGCGTCTTCCAGCTCCTGTCCTTTCCCACTCGCCATCCCCACACAACTCTCCACAACTAATTTTCATCTGCTGCCGCCTAGGTTGCTTTGCTACTTCTTCTTGTTTACTACTGGCGGTTGACTTTAGGCGCAGTACCGCCACCTTCTGCTCTGGAGTGTACACGCTTCGCCTATGAGAAAAAGGAGCAGTGCATGAACCGAATGGAACACACGCGAATCCGAACCGAACGGTTCGGAGTGTTTTCATAAACCGTTCCATCCCTAATAGCTACTGTTACGCCACGTCCCGCTACACGGTCCAACACCCACCTCTAGTGGCTGCAGGTCGTAACTGGTCCCCCTTCCCTCAACCCACCTGTCGGCAATCTCCAATCTACATTCCCTACTTAAGCCGGGGATCCCCAATCAGCCGGCGCCAGTTCGTCATTCACTACTAGCAAGTTCGTATCGTCGCACCAGCTCTATTGTCAAGTCCTGTTTGAATTTCCCTGCTCTTTTTTTCCCCTCCTCTAGTTCTCCCCCTACCTGCCTGACTACCCGCTACTGGACCTCCGCCTGCCTGACTACTCGTCCCTCGCCAAGCCCCCGCCTGCACGATTGCCCTCCCGGTACCAGACCCCCGCCTGCCTGACTACTCGTCCACTGTCTGGTCCGTGTCCACCTGATCGCCTGCCCGGTACCAGACCCCCGCCCGCCTGACTTCCCGACCGATCTACCATTAAATTCCTTTACCCTTATCCTGTCTCCGCCTCCCTGTGTCCAGCACTTGGGTCCCAGTTTCCTGTACCGTAACAGTACGAACTGGCCATAATGGATCCAGCTGATGCAGAGGCGTTCAGGGGAATAATCTCCCACCAAGGGACTCCCCTGGGCCAACACAATCAGGCCCTGCAGGAGATCACCGCCGCCCTCCGTGAGCTGACCCTAGCCGTCAGTTCTCAACTCCCCATCGCCCCAGAACCAGCAGCCCCAGTCCCGAGTCCGTCGGCTTCTCCCCGGGAGCCGACCATCCCAGCCCCCCAACGTTACGGAGGGGACCTAGGATCCTACCGGTCATTTCTTATTCAGTGTTCCCTTGTATTTGAAATGCAGCCCCAGACCTACCCCACCGAGAGATCAAGGATAGCTAACCTGATCGGCTCGCTGAGTGGCGAGGCTCTCGCGTGGGCAGCGACGGTGTGGGAACGCGGTTCCGCGGTCTGTTATGACTACGGTTCCTTCACGGAAGAAATGCGGAAGGTCTTCCATCATCCCGTCCGGGGCAAAGAGGCCTCCCAATGTCTCCTGCAGCTTCGCCAGGGATCCCGCAGCGTCGCCTCCTTTGCAGTCGAGTTCCAGACCCTCGCTGCTGAGAGCGGCTGGAACGAGGAAGCGCTCCAGGGGGTCTTCCAAAATGCGCTCAGCAGCGAGCTGAAGGACCGTTTAACCTCCTGGAAGAACCCACGGACATAGACCATCTTATTTCTCTCGCGATTCGCATGGACAACCGTTTGCGCGAACGACGCAGAGAGAGAAGTGCCCACTCATTCGCTAAGCCCCCTTTCGAGCCACCGGCTGCAACTCGGCCTCCCCTCCCGGTTGCCGTTCCACCTCGCTATGTGCGGTCTCCTTCCCCCGAGCCGATGCAGATCGGACACACACACCTTACTCCCGAGGAGAGGGAACGTCGTATCCGATCGGGAGCCTGTTTGTATTGCGGTATTTCAGGTCATCTTAAATCCGGATGTCCCACCCTCTCGGGAAAAGAACGGGCTCGTCAGTAACCCGAGGGATACTGGCGAGTCGCTCTCGTAATTCCTCAGTCTCCCGTCCCCTCCTAGAGGCCTTCCTTTTGTGTCAAAACCAAACCCTCCCGCTCTCCATTCTCCTGGACTCCGGAGCTGATGATAGTTTCATTGATCAGGAATTGGTTAGGCGACTGCGGATAAACACGATTCCTCTCGATCTCCCAATCGAGACCCAGGAGCTAGACGGGAGGACCCTCACACGGGTGGAACGCCGCACCGTTCCGCTCAACCTGCTAGTTTCTGGGAATCACCATGAAACCATATCCCTCCTGGTGATTTCCAGCCCCTTCTCCCCGGTCGTTCTGGGCTACCCCTGGTTTCGGACTCACAACCCTCAGATCGATTGGGGAACAGGACGCATCCTGTCATGGAGTACCCATTGCCTGTCCCAGTGCTTGCGGTCCGCTCAGGCCCCTCGGGCGACAGTGCTCGAGTCCATACCCGAAGCTCCTAACCTGTCCCCCGTCCCGGAAGAGTACCACGACCTTGGGTCCGTGTTCAGTAAGTCCCATGCCTTGATCCCATCCCAGGAGCCCCCCTTCCTAGCAGCCGTCTGTTCAACCTCTCCCGCCCAGAACGCGAGTCAATGGAGGAGTACATTGGGGAATCCCTCGCCGCTGGAATCATCCACCCTTCATCGTCACCTGTTGGAGCGGGTTTTTTCTTCATCAGCAAGAAGGATAAATCGCTTTGCCCCTGCATCGACTACCGTGGTCTGAATGACATCACAGTGAAAAATAAATACCCATTACCACTCATCAGTTCCGCCTTCGTCCCCCTCCACGGAGCCTCCGTTTTCTCCAAATTAGATCTGCGCAATGCATATCACCTGGTCCGCATTCGGGAAGGCGACGAATGGAAAACGGCTTTTAATACCCCTTTGGGCCTCTACGAGTACCTTGTTATGCCCTTCGGCCTCACCAACGCCCAGCGCAGTGTTTCAGTCTTTGGTTAATGATGTCCTCCGGGACATGTTGAACCACAGTTTTTGTCTATATCGACGATATTCTAATCTTTTCAAGATCCATGGAGGAGCACAGGGTCCATGGCCGACAGGTTCTGCAGAGGTTGTTGGAGGGCCAGACTACCCGTCCACTGTCTGGCCCGTGTCCACCTGATTGCCTGCCCGGTACCAGACCCCCGCCCGCCTGACTTCCCAAACGATTTACCATTAAATTCCTTTACCCTTACCCTGTCTCCGCCTCCCTGTGTCCAGCACTTGGGTCCCAGTTTCCCGTGTCCATCTGATTGCCTGCCCGGTACCAGACCCCCGCCCGCCTGACTTCCAGAACGATCTACCATTAAATTCCTTTACCCTTACCCTGTCTCCACCTCCCTGTGTTCAGCACTTGGGTCCCAGTTTCCCGTACCGTAACAGCTACACCCATTTATAAATGGTTTATTCAATTTAACTTAGAAACTATGGATTTGTTTTTATTTAAGTTCAAGTAAAAATTACAGCATTACTTACCTGGTAACAACCTCCGCAGGAAGTTTTCCTCTCATGTCATGGAACGTCTTCTTAAATATTGGGTACAAAGCCTTGTTTGTTTCCATGGTATAACCACGTTCGTACCTTTGTAATAGATTATTCCACTGTCCGTGTAGTTAACTGGAACTTGTACCATAGACAGTATGTTCTGCAACGTTACTAGTAAACAAACATTTACCCAGTAAGTAAGCTGAAACTGTACTGTAAAAGGAAGCCTTGTTTGTTTCCATGGTATTACCAGGCTCTTACCATCTAATTTGTAACTGGATATTCCCTTTTCCATGCAATCAACACAAACTTGTACCATAAATATTCTGCAACAATACTAGGTAAAACATGACAATTTACCTAGTAAGTAAGCTGAAACTGTACTGTAAAAGGCAGCCTTTTTTGTTTCCATGGTATTAGCAGGCTCTTAACATATATTTTGTAATAGATTTTTACCTTTTCCATGCACTCAACACAAACTTGTAACATCTGCAACGTTGTTCACCGGTAGTTTAGCTTTTTGAATCATTCGTTCACCAGTAGTAAAGAACTTTAATTTTAGTTATAAAACCCCAAACCAATGTTGATGAAAGGCATATTAAAATGAAACAAAAACAAATGCTTAACTTTCAAACAATTAATTTCACACAAACAGGCACTGAACACTGAAAAAATCGGACAAACAAAAGAGCTGTCTAAATCAACTCAATTTAAATGTTACTGATAGTGTTCTGATAAAACACATGACAGTGTTATGGCAAGTGACCAAAATGCAGACTGCTTCAACCTGTACAATTTGAATAAGTAGCGAATATCATGCAGTCCACTCGATGAATGAGAGACGGCTCTTTAGTGTCCTCTCTGCGGCTTCCCCGCAGTCTTGTCGTGGCAATTTCTCTATCAGATTTGGCTTCTAAGACAGATGAGATATTTAGATGCAAAAAGCACACAATACTCGGCAATTGGTGGTCATATATATTTGTAATAAAAGTACAAACAAAGATACATCACAACATGCATCAACAAACAACAAAACAAGCATACAATACAATAATCTGAGGCCTCAGATGGGAGTTCGCCCTGCGTCTCACTTCATTCTCTAAAGGTTCGCAAGAAGAATTCCACTGAGTGGCTAAAGTCAGGAGTTCTTATACAGTTAGATTGGATTCTTGAAGGCAGCTGTCCCCCAATAAACCAAAAGCTTTTGTTAACCAGATGGTAATCTATTGATTGAAGTTCCTCAGGATGTCATAAATAAGGGATTGCGGCCGTGCCATGTAACCCTTTGTTTCCCGACCCTCCCCAGGGGGTCGAGGAACAGGCCATAACCAACAGATGATAATACGGGAACAGAGTGAGATCACCAACCACAAAGGTTTACATTTTAGACGACCCTGAAGGATAGCAGTGTTTATTTTTTGTCTTCTACTACTTTATTACAGTATGGAAGGGGAGATTTGGAGGTACCTGCTCAGTGGGGTGTTCGACTAAGCCGGTTTAATCACATAACCGGGTAAGTTAACCCAGGGTTTGCGGTAACCCTAGGTTTTCCGTTCCAAAAGGAACACGGTATGTTAGGTACTATAGAAAAAATATGCTCTGAATCAAACCTGGTCGGAGCAGGTTTTGCGCAGGTTAAGTTGAAAGATAACCCGGTTTTGCTCAGGGTATTTAAACCCGCGTTCGCCACAGCTTTTACGTGATCACAATGGCATGCCCTTTTGACGAGAGGCCGGTTGATATCGGAGCGCAAATAATTTGTGCAATTCACAGAGAGAGATTAATTAGACCACGGCTCAACATATTGTCCTTTCCGGAGGACTTTTTGCTTGTGAGATATCGTTTTTCACATGATTCTTTGCTATATTTAAATAACCTTCTCCAACCCTACATTGCAAATGTTACCAATCGTGGATCTGCCCTCAGTTCAATGCAAACAATTGCACAGCTCTGTTTTTTTGCGACGGGAAGCTTTTTATACAGTGTAGGAGATGCTGAGCACACGGTCTGCTGCTTAGTACGTAAAGTTTGTCTTGCGCTGAAGCGGTTGCTGCGTAACTTCATCGTTTTTCCAGGCCACAAACCCACGAGACGCATGAAAATGGAGGTAGAGACAGAGCCCGATTAAATCCGGATATTTGAATAAATTGGACGTGATACAGCAAACAAAATAATCTTTGAGTTTTACATGTTCTAGAAATGTTCATTAATAGCTGTCCTAATGTTTATTTTTTGTCTTCTACTACTTTATTACAGTATGGAAGGGGAGATTTGGAGGTAGCTGCTCAGTGGGGTGTTCCACAAAGCCGGTTTTATCACATAACCGGGTAAGTTAACCCAGGGTTTGCTGTAACCCTAGGTTTTCCGTTCCAAAAGGATCACGGTATGTTAGTTGCTATAGCAACATATGCTCTGAATCAAACCTGGTCGGACCAGGTTTTGCGCAGGTTAAGTTTGAAACATAACCCGGTTTTGGGTATTTCAACCGGCGTTCACCGCAGATTTCATGTGTTCACAATGGCATGCCCTTTTGATGAGAACTGCTGATATCAGAGCGCAAATTATACGTGCAATCCACCGGGAGCGATTGATAAGACCACGGCTCGACATCTTGGCATATTGGATGACTTTTTGCTGGAGTGGAGAGATATAGATTCTCGCGCAAATCTTTAATATATTTAAATAGCCTTACATAGCCAACACTACCAATCGAGGACCTGGCCTCAGTTCACTCCAGACTATTTGCGTAGCCCTCCGTCAATTGGTAGTTTTATCTAGGCTATAATGCTGGAGATGCTGAGCACATCACAGTCGTTTCAGATGACCCATCCAAGATTTGTATCGGCCTCCTATCATACAAAGAGCAATATTGTCTGAGTACTATGCCGAGAGGCATTTACAACATAAAGTATAAAATAGTCCTAAAGGACTTGCATCCACTGGAGAATGTTCGATCGTAGCCGGCGGCTTCATTACAAGCACTGATCCATCTTGATCTGTGAAGTTGATGAATTGTCACTTTTAGGTTTTCTACCTAGTTACCAAAAAAATAAACATTTGGAATAGTATGCGCTGTGGCAAGCACACGGTTTGGATGTGTTACTTCGAAGGCAAAAAAAATCTAAAATACAAGAAAACACAAAAACCTACATTCAACCAGTGTGGGGTATGGCCCATGACTCTCTGAGGTGGTAGGTAGCCTACCTCCAGGTACCCCCTCCATGCCAGGGCGCCCTGAATTTATGTTTTTTTAACAGCTCCTCCACCGGGGTCAAGACAATTTGAGGGCCAGATCCAGTCTGCCGACTGTCGGCCTTTTCACGATTGGCTTAAAAAAATGGCTTATTTAAATGTATACCAATACGATGGTGGGAAAAGCTTACCAGTTTGTATTTTTTTTATACTTCATTTTTATACTTGATCCTCTGACTGCTTGGAAGCAATCGGAGTACATATTGTTTTAGAACAAAGGGGTTATGTGGTAGGATCTTTAAGAATGCTTAACTGGGATATTTATATATTCATGGCTCAAATATTAAGGATCATGCTTTTGACGTGTAACTAACGCATTTACGCGGTCAGCGATCCGCTGCCAGGCTTTGGTTCTCCGGGTTCCAGAGGTTTTAGCGTTCCCTTTTCTTGTGATAATGTCCTTCTCCTCGTCATAGCTCTCCAGGAGAACCTGGAGTTCCATTTCATTGAAATAAGCGGCCCGTTTCGCCATATCGATCAGGGTTTCCATGATCCATACATCACGTCTTTTTAAGTTTGGCGTGGACGCGCACAACCCTGTGTTAACCAACCCCGAGTTGATTGAACTAATGCATAACCGCTCCTGTGGAACCGAAAACTCTGGGTTGGTCGGCACAGGGTCAATCAACCTAGAGTTCAGCGTTAACTCAGTGTTTGTTAAACCTCCGTTCCTGGAACACCCCTCAGATAATTTGTCATTTGTTATTCCCTTTTCCATGCAATCAACACAAACTTGTACCCTATATGTTCTGCAACGTCGTTGACCAGTATTTAAGCTTTTTGAATCATTCGTTCACCAGTAGTTAAGAACTTTAATTTTGGTTATAAATCCCCAAACCATTGTTGATGAAGGGCATATTAAAATGAAACTAAAACAAAGGCTTAACTTTCAAATTCTCACGAACAGGCACTGAACACTGAAAAAACGGACAAACAAAAGAGCTGTCTACATCAACTAAACTGAAATGTTACTGATGGTGTTCTGATAAAACACATGACAATGTTATGGCAAGTGACCAAAATGCAGACTGCTTCAACCTGTACAATTTGAATAAGTGGCGAATGTCATGCAGCAATCTGCCAAGGGGAGCATCTTTGTGGTCATTCGCCAACCAATGAGTCCTCGATGAATGAGAGATGGCTCTTTAGTGTCCTCTCTGTGCGGTTTCCCCGCAGTCTCCACACCTGGGATTTGTAGGCTGACCAAGCCCTGAGGGGTGTTCCACGAACGGAGGTTTAACAAACACTGAGTTAACGCTGAACTCTAGGTTGATTGACCCTGTGCCGACCAACCCAGAGTTTTCGGTTCCACAGGAGCGGTTATGCATTAGTTCAATCAACTCGGGGTTGGTTAACACAGGGTTGTGCGCGTCCACGCCAAACCTAAGAAGACGTGATGTATGGATCATGGAAACCCTGATCGAAATGGCGCAACGGGCCGCTTATTTCAATGAAATGGAACTTCAGGTTCTCCTGGAGAGCTATGACGAGGAGAAGGACATTATCACAAGAAAAGGGAACGCTAAAACCTCTGGAACCCGGAGAACCAAAGCCTGGCAGCGGATCGCTGACCGCGTAAATGCGTTAGTTACACGTCAAAAGCATGATCCTTAATATTTGAGCCATGAATATATAAATATCCCAGTTAAGCAATTCTTAAAGATCCTACCACATAACCCCTTTCTTCCAAAAACAATATGTACTCCGATGGCTTCCAAGCGGTCAGCGGATCAAGTATAAAAATGAAGCATAAAAAACATACAAACTGGTAAGCTTTTCCCACCATCGTATTGGTATAAATTTAAATAAGCCATTTTTTTAAGCCAATCGAGAAAAGGCCGAGAGTCGGCAGACTGGATCTGGCCCTCAAATTGTTTTGACCCCGGTGGAGGACCTGTTAATAAACATAAATTCAGGGCGCCCTGGCATGGAGGGGGTACCTGGAGGTACCTACCTCCTCAGAGAGTCAGGGGCCATACCCCACTGGTTGAATGTAGGTTTTTGTGTTTTCTTGTATTTTAGATTTCTTTTGCCTTCGAAGTAACATGGGTCATCTGAAAGGACTGAGATGTGCTCAACATCTCCACCATTATAGCCTAGATAAAACTACCATTTGCAAAAAACGGAGGGCTACGCAAATAGTCTGGAGTGAACTGAGGCCAGGTCCTCGATTGGTAGTGTTGGCTATGTAAGGCTATTTAAATATATTAAAGATTTGCGTGAGAATCTATAGGCCTATCTCTCCACTCCAGCAAAAAGTCATTTGATATGCCAAGATGTCAAGCCGTGGTCTTATCAATCGCTCCCGGTGGATTGCATGTATAATTTGCGCTCCGATATCAGCAGTTCTCTCATCAAAAGGGCATGCCATTGTGAACACATGAAATCTGCGGTGAACGCGGATTAAATACCCAAAACCGGGTTATGTTTCAAACTTAACCTGCGCAAAACCTGGTCCGACCAGGTTTGATTCAGAGCATATAGCTATAGCAACTAACATACCGTGATCCTTTTTGGAACGGAAAACCTAGGGTTACAGCAAACCCTGGATTAACTTACCCGGTTATGTGATAAAACCGGCCTTGTGGAACACCCCTGTGGTAAGAGCCTGGTAATACCATGGAAACAAACAAGGCTTCCTTTTACAGTACAGTTTCAGCTTACTTACTGGGTAAATTGTCATGTTTTACTTAGTAACGTTGCAGAATATATATGGTACAAGTTCCAGTTAACTTCATGGACAATGGAATAATCTATTACAAAGGATATGGTACAAACATGGCAATACCATGTCAACAAACAAGGCTTTGTACCCAGTATTTAAGAAGATGTACCATGACACTAGAGGAAAACTGTTCCTGCGGAGGTTGTTACCAGGTAAGTATAATTTTTCAACTTAAATAGAAACAAATCCATAGTTTCTAAGGTAGATTGAATAAACCGTTTATAAATGGGTGTAGCTCTGAACAATAACTATGGAAGAGAAAGTATATTATTGGAAAGTAGGCCTACTATGTTCATTTCTAGAAAGTACATAATTAAACTTGGGCTGTTACCACCATAAACCTTGGATAACTACAATTGTAACTTTAATTGATATGGTAACAGAATGGTAATAGCAGAGGTGTTTCTAAGAATTGGTTGCTTACTTTCCTAGGAAGTTCACAATTATATCTGTTATTATGACCCTTTAACAGTTACAACTACACAGTACTTAGTTGAGTTGATGGGTAATAGTGGAGGTTTTTCTTAATACTTCAGCTGTAGCTCCTCTGTATATACCTTCTTCTTATTACCAGTGGTAATTACCAAATAATATACTATGATTTACCATATATTTACCGGGTAAATACCTAATTAGGGGACTGGAAAGGGTTACCAAATAGGGTATATTGTATAGTTATTTATATGCAACTTTAAAAGTTGAATCGCAATGTTGGGAAAATTGTGAGTTGGTAAAGGTCTCTTTGCACCAGATGAATTAAAGAGTTTTCAACGTGACAACATTTGCGTGTTCTAACTCTTTACTTGAGCCACGCTGCAAATATGCGGCATTGTCCTATAACAATTACAACGGTGACCGTTTATTTTTTTAAATAGGCTGCTTCCTCCATCATGTAATACAAAATGTACTGTTTTTAATGACTATGACATAGATACCCCATTGTGATTGGTTCGATGGATTTATTTGCTGCTAAGAGCTGTATAATATCCACCACAAATAATCAAGCTTTCTGCTAATCACTTTATATGTGTACAGTCCCATTCAGCTCAATGATTTCTAATTATCACAAGTGCAATCTCGTTCAATGTTAAAAGACCATAACTGAGGGACATACCATTAGGAAGATGGGGCTGTTAAATGAGTGACACCACAACAATGTGAAAACTTATCAAAAGGAAATTGGTTGGGCTGGCCATTTGGCTCCGTCTTCTGTGTGCAATAATACTTTTGTAATGACAGTAGCACTATCCAATAATATTATTTTCTACTAGAGCACATTCTAGAGTGTGAGTCTAGAATGATACACAATATCAGAAAGAAAATCGTAAAAAGTTTGGCAGCATTTCGAAACCATTAAAGATGATAGTGAAATGGCAAATTCAAACTGTCAACAGCAGCTGTCATATCACACGACTCACGCTGGTGATAATGTTTGTCTCTGTCGCAGCTCAAGCGCATTTTGCTGTTCTGCTTAATTGAATGATGCCGCATTTGTTCATTCACATGTATTTAACGCTCTTACTCTGTCAAATACTTCTAAATTGGCTTTGGTTTTTCATGACTGAATGTCAATACCGCGTGTTATGAGACAGAATGGAGTCCTCCATCTCCACAGAGAGCAGCTATTGTATGTATTATTACTTTTTAAGAAATGTCCATATTAAACAATATATACGGCAGACCATAAAGGGGCATAAAGTACCATTAATTCAAGGAGATGCAGTAGGTGCACATCAAGAAAGCCTTTGATGAAAAACAAGTGAAAAGTATGACGCAAAGGTTTTCAAGCAATTTGCATCTGATTTCAGCCGCCCCCCTTTCATTGTGAAAGCATGACCAAGTGTGCCTCTTCAAAACATAATCACAAGTGTGATGCTTCTTGTCTAACAAGCCGCGTCTCACCCTTTGGACTTTCTACAACTACATGCAGAGGAATGTGAGGACCATCCATAAGACATTTGCATCTGAGAGAGAAGGGCATCTATTATGTACAGAGGTTGTGAAAAGTTACAAACATTCATCCATCAAGTAAAAGGGCAAATGTTCATATGAAAGAAAATAAAAGTGGTACAACCCGTGAAAAGGGGGTCACAAAAGTATAATTTCAAATTCTCAATTCAATATTTCATGTCCACGAGGAGAGATGTTTTTTTGTCCATGGCGATATTATAAAAGGTTTGACCAATTTGGCTGAGAGCCAAACCTTGGTTGGGTCAAAACCTAATCCCCAGAATATGATAAAGTAGATAGTCTTACTAGTACTTGGAGCAGGGCCATGCCCTGACCTGTGAGGGGGCAGTGCTACAAGCAAATTAAATGGATCCCCCCTTTGAAGGGATTTCAGAAGTCAACAAGCAAGAACTTGCCGTTATAATGATGACCGCTGAGCTAGCCAAGACTTATATTTATATAAACAACAGTGTCTACCATTCAACAACAACAACAACAATAACAACCATAAAGCTGTTATTATCAATGACCAGAGGGGCACTTTAACCAATGAAAGCAAAGGGGCAGCGGCCTAGAGCACTGCAGCCAACCCCCTGGGCAAGTGCCTGACTTGCCCAGGGGGTATAATTGTTGCCCTCTATAGAAAGACACATAATCTGTTCTCTGTTAAGCTCAGCGGATGAGGAAGAAGTCTGCATCTTAAAATACGTCTTGTTTTTACGAGACAGATTTCAGAGATTTATACTAAACTCATCAACATGGAAATTCCTTATCCGTAATCCTTTTGCAACATCACACCCTGTGCTTGCTTTGGTATTAAATAGGGATGAGTTTTTGTTTTTTGGTCATTCAAATCTAAGGGGTATTGGGTTATGTTGGGAATGGGGTGTAATTGAAAGCAGGTGGAAGTAATTGTGTTTTAATTGGCCACAACAACAATTTGGTTTTAGTTTGTAGGCAATACCCCCCCCCCCCCCCCCCATGGCTTTCCTGTAGAGAGAATCAGCAGAGATTTTGTTTTATGAGGAACTATATTTAAGATAAAGACCTAGTTTAAGGGATGAAGGGACATTGCAAAGAAGGACCTTTGATGGCCTATTTTAATGATAGTGAATTGCTTTTTTTTCTATTTCTTTAGCCGTTCCTTTAATGTTGTATTTTCCCTCTGACTAATTCTTTTTCTGCATATTGTTATATGAAATATTTTGCTTATGTATGTCCCCCCACATAATCGCTAAGTGGTTTGTCTTTAGATCCATTTGAAGTAACTTATCTTTCCAATGCTACATTCTGTCAGCAAAATATCTGATGCCTCTTTTTTTCCGACTCCATTTAATTTGCAAAATTTATGTATGCAGTTGGTTTGAATACAACCAGGTGTCCTTTTTGGTGAAAGGCACCGCATTTATGTGTAGGTGTACAGCCAACAGGTCGTTAGCTAAATTATTATTTCAAGATGCCTGTATTATGCTGTATCTTGTGTTAGGGTTTAGATGTGTAATGGATTTTATACTTAATATGCAATTTGCACCTTCTAGACTAGAGGGGTATTCCATCAACCAAACTAAAGGCAAAGCCGGGCTTATTTCGCTTAGCCTCGCTACTTTCAGCTAGAGTTGCGTTCCATTAACCTGACTTAAGGGAATCTTCGCTAAGTAACCATGGCAACTTATCCGACCAAACTAACCTGGGTTGCTCAGGAGTAACCTATGCTAAAGGAGGGTTAAAGGAAGCATTGAGGCTCATTTCCTAAGCATTTTTAGAAATCGAACCACCTTTCCTCCAACCACTTCCGGGTCATCTCGTTAAGAAAGGAAATTTCCTATGAAAAAAGAGAATTCATAGAGGCCCCTGGTCGGTAGCAGAACCCTCTGTACCATCAGAGGGTTCTGCCAAGCCTAGCCCTCAAGATTTTGTCATAAATGTACATATATGAAGTACAAACAGCGTATATTTTCACTGAGGGTCTACGATTAAATGATGCAAATAAAATAATTTAATGAATTGCTATCTATTATTATCGTGGATATTTTCTCAAAAACACTTTTATAGTATTCTATGTATTCCATTGGACTTCTGAACCAGCAGCTGGGTGAGTGGTCTAGCATGTGCCCTTTAGTATGGGGGACATGAGTTTGCATCCTGGGTAAGTCATTGAAATCTTCCTGTTGGCTTTTTCGTAATTTCCTCCAGAGAAATTAGGCCTAACAATTGACTTTTTATACAATACATATGTCTTACAATATCCCTAGAACCCAAATATAACTTGCAAAAACCCATGGTAAAGTTAATGTCAATATTAATGATACTGATAGTGAAGCATTTGTCCCAATGACGAAGACACTGCTGCATGGGTAATTGCGGTAATAAATTCCATACAGGTGAGTTTCTCGGCAGGCAGCCAAGACCACTTCTGTTGAGAAAAATACTATGTCTAGCAATTAATAATATTCAAAGAAATGGAAAATAAAAGGCATGAAAAGTTCTTTGATTTCCCCAGTAATCCTTCCTAAAATACTAATTGCGTGGGGATTGACCCCCGGACGACCGAGTGCAACTCCGACACAATACCTTGAGAGTGTCTCCCTGTTTTTAAATACATTTATTTTTATTATATGCTTGGACACCTCATAGACCTCCACAAGCAGCTTCTGTTGGCTGCTGGAAAGATCCCGCTCGGTCCTTTTCGGACATTTGATCCATGACTCGACATTCACGATTCTGGGCTGGTTACATATCTCGCGTAATCCACGATAAGCCTGCTTGAACTAACCTGAGCAAGGCGCGGCTGAACTGCATTAAAGGAATGGCTTTAGCCTCAAGTGGAAGTTGGCGTTAGTTCTAACTGGGCTTAAAAAACTAAGCGCCGCTTTCGTTAGCGACTTTGATGGAAGACCCCTCTGGGTAACAAGACTGTTTTGGATATGCAGTGAGAAGAAAGTATGGATTTTGTACTGTGAAATGTAATCCATAAGCCTACCTAGACACAAGTCATTGGAAAACCATGACCATCATTTGTAAAGGAAATTTGTAGGAAGTTTGTAAATTATTATGTGTTGGATACAACTTATAATGCAGAGGAGAGGGGGCAATCTGCGTGAATTCTCACACAATTGTCACATAAAGTGAGACTCTGCTGTCCACTTTTGACGAGGTAAATTAAGTAATTGAATCACTCTGCCTTCCTAGAGCTCATCACGTTTATAATAACCTTACCTATCATAAAAGTCTTTGGGGTTTGTCAGCTGTAGATTGATGCTTGATTAAACACGCTTCAGCTGCCACCGATTCTGAATACCTGGCCAATCACGAGCTGAGACGATGCCCTGTAGAATCTGGATTCAGAGTTAATTATTTTTTGTGTCTGTGTGTGTGTGTGTGTGTGTGTGTGTGTGTGTGTGTGTGTGTGTGTGTGTGTGTGTGAGGTTAAAAAGAGCGCAGCTGTCTATGTATAGTTTTTTCGGCAAAGCTAGCAAAATGTGTGTGTAATTGACTACGTCAAATATTGTGATATACTGCTGTGTTGGATCCACACACACGCGCACGCGCGCGCGCGCGCGCACACACACACACAAACACACAGCTCTGAGGAGTCATTATTTTCTTGATGCTACGGATTTGCCTGTTGGGTTGTATTTGTAAGACAGTGGTTGTTTTCTCTCTCCTGAAATGCGTGAAACCGTGTTTGTTTGCATCAGCCGAGGCTTTACTCCATTATATCCATTATGTTTTTGGGGAAAAAGGACCAATACAGCTATAATATCAGCCCCCTATCATGTGCTTTACTCTGCATCAGCAACCTCTGAGGTCACCCCAACAATTTTGCCCTCTGGAGGAGAAAAAAATCTGAAGGCACAGTGTGAGTGAACTCAACAGAGTTACTGCGTACGCCTTCTGACAGCTGTGAGCAGAGTGCACATCTCAATGAATGCGGACAAACATTTTTGTTGTCCATTGCGTGTATAAATCTCCTTTTTGCAGTAATGAATACGCAAGCCTCTTATGCAATGGCCTTCTCTAACTTTCAGCTCCCTCGGTTCCAAGGTCATCTGTTCGGCGGGGGGGGGGGGGGGGGGGTCAGCTGCCAGCGTAGCACACCGGCGATGGCCTTACGTACTCTTGTGTTTAACTGGGAAATGATTGTTTTCAGTGCACTTGCCTTATTTACTATCATTTTTTGCAATCATATTCCAAGAAATGTGTTTGCAAAGAAAAACTGCTAAAAGAACAAATGATTTATTCATTAAAAGTCACCAAATGCGCAGATTTCACAGACATACCTCCTTCTTCATAACTGTGCAGAAGCAAGATTGTTTGTTTATTGACGTGGTGTTTCAGTGGTGGGAAGTGGGATCATTGGTCACCTTATGCCGAACACGTAGGTCATGTTGATACCCGAGAGAAATCAGGGCTGTGCAAACATTTCTGTGCATTTAACATTCCCTATTCTTTTTTTTTTTTTACTTGAATAACCGTTACTTCTTAACTTCCAGGATTTGTTCTCTTCTTCACTCTGATAACCTGGGGGAGCAGTATATCTTTGCGCTAAATGCTTTAGAACAAAAACAGATGTGTAAATCGATGTGTTGAGTGCAATTTTCACCCCCTAATTTCTGGGGGTTGTCTTGTCTTGGCGATAAATTGTTCTGCATGCAGGGAGCTATTTGTGTGCATTTGACACACAGACAGCGGGTTGTGTTTATTGCAGGAGGGCAAGTTGTCTAAATGCCGCAGTCGGGGAAACGAAGGGAGGCAGCACACGGCCATATCCCCATTAGCTCATTAATCTTCCTCAACTGAATCAGGTGTGTGTGTTATAGTTTTAAACAAATACATCAAAGGTATCTTTCATTCGTGTCCATGGCTCCCTGGCAGAGCCTTTTCCTCTTTTTTCATCGCCCTTCATCATCTCTGTTTCTTAATCGTAACCGTGGAAATACACTTCAGCTTTAGCCTTCAGCTTATTGGACTGATTTACAACGAGTTAATGAACCATTTGTATTCCTGTGTTAACCATGAAGGGCCAGTTATGCTTTAAAGACCGACAGGAATAGATGCACAGGTCTTTACTCTGAGAAAGAGAAAAAAATCACACACTGTCAAATTTTACGGCAATTTCTGGTCTTGGAAGATTAATGTTCAAGTCATCATAAAACTACCTTTTTCTTGTAACAGCCTCTTAATGCAGGCTCAAATGCTCCACAAATGGTAATATAGCATGGTAATATTCCTGTCCACCTCCTTAGTATCCGTTTGGCTTGTACCCCATAGCTATATTGCAATTTTCTTCTTATACACTACTAGTGGACTAGTGGAGATAAATGAGCAATTTGCAAACGTTAAATAATTTTTAAAAAGTGGATATGGAAAGGTCTGGAAGGCCCCAGAGGCAAATAACGCTTGGAGACTTGTTCGAACGTCTTACTAACGTAATCAAATGACAAAATCAAATACAAAATATAGTTAAAATGAATCCATAGAACGGGAAGATGCCTTGATCCAGGGGACTGCTACAAAGTTTCAGCTGAAGGCCTTTTAATATCGGCCATTTTGAATGTGAAATACACATAGTAATATATATATATTTAAAATGATTGTGTCTTTATTTATAGATTCATTAATTAAGCAACAATACAATTAATGATTAAACATATTGTTTGTGAAAGGGAGTTTTATTTAATCAGAACTATGGTAATATTGCTTATTCAAGTGGCGACAAAAAGACACATGATGCCCAAAAGACACAATTCTGCAATATGTATTTGTTTCCTCTTGCCTTTAATAAATAAAATGATGAGCTCAGTTCAACAACTGGCCGCTGTTAACATGAGTGATTTCGCCATTAAATTAAATGCAAAGTGGACACAGATGAAATGAGTTCTGGACCACTTCCTTGAACACTCAGACACACTGAATACAAATATGCATCCATTATATTAAGGAGCAGAAAGCTTTGCTAATTGAATTTAAAGTCCATCAGCAGAAGCAGCAATTGGTGCTTGCTAATTGGCTAATTCCACTAGAGGGGACATGGCGAATGGGAGCGATGACAAATGGCCAGACACGAAGAAAGGATGTGACAAAGTGTCATCGCTCATCAGACGGCCTCTGATCAGACAAATCGATTCTGAAAATATCACCCAAGCCTGGGAATCTTTGAAATGGAGAGAAAGTGTCCAAAAAAATGACACCAACACTGGCACCTGATGTCAGCACTACGGAAATCAATAGGCTGACCCATGGGGGTTTACAGTCACATTTGTGAAATACAATATAAGTGTGACTTTAAGAGGGATCCCACAGGCTTCTGACGACATTGTTACTGACCAGGAAAACAAAGGTGTGTTGCAAACATTTTTTTTTACTTTGTTTTTCTTTTTGTTCTTTAGTGAATCATGTAGCTGAGAGTAACTGAAGCTGCGGAGTACATGCACCCTTGTACCTAATCACCTGATGGATTGCCTTCAAAGGAGAGAGTGTCTTTCATGCCCCTACGACTTCTCTCCCTCTTCATTCATTCGGTACACACAGAGCACACGATGGGCCTATCCTCAACCCTAAACAGCACCCGCTAAGCCCTCTCAGAGACTTTGCAGTGTCGTTTCCGTAAAAGTCTGAAAAATGCACCATATGAAAAGACTGCAATGAGAGACATCATAATGCTTGAAAAATAACCATTACTGGAAAATGGCATTTCTAGAGCTTTGATGAGAAAGCCACTCTAAAACCATCCTGAATAATTATTAGAGAAGGTGCTGCTATTTTTTCTTTGGTGACTTGCTTCAGAGTTTGTTAAGATGTTCAGGCGCTGTAGTGTTCTTGAAGGAGATTTCACTTATGTGAGAAAATTGCTTGTTTAAATATTTTATTCATTTATTATTTGTGCCTGGAAACATAACAATAATAAGGGCATTACCTACCAGACAGGACACTCAATAACAGGGCTGTTTAAGGCGAGTTAAATTAGTGCTAGACAAGTTCAAATCTGCCATCTGGGATGCCTCTCAAGGAGACTTTGTTTTATGTCTGAATTGTGTTTTGCTTTAATTATATGTAGCTCATCTATGTTATAATTATCTGTAATGATTATATAGGTCAGAGTTCTGCCAAAGCCCCAACTATCTTATCCACTCTGTTATGGATTCCTTTAGGCCTTAATGTTAAGTGTTTCACCAATGGTTAAATTATTCTGTTTTTGTTTGTTGATTGATATTATTGGAGGAGCAAAACATTTTGTTTTACTTTACCTTTTGCTGAGACTTCCTCTGACAATGGGGGAATCACAGCCTCCTAGTGCTTGGGTTTATATGACTTATTTCTATTCAGTAAATAGTTCATTTTTGTGTTACTATTATATTATATAGTATTTTAGATGCCTGCCTCCAGTGTTGTTCTGCATTTCAGGGCAGGCAGGTTCAATTGGGACTCTCTAGGTAGGCCTTATGAACAGGAATAGAGTTAAAGTTGTAAGACACAAACACAAGACACAGGTACAGGAATAGAGAGAGAGACCCGATGCATTAGCCGAGGGAAGGAGAAATGCAATGAATTTAAAGTTGCATTCAGGCTGATGGACGAGGACCTCATTGAAATGTATTGTGGACGGGGTGGCATGAGGATTCTATGCAGAAATGCTGATCAGCAAGCTGCAGCTGAGTAGATAAAAACATATTCTGCAGCAGAGGGGAAGTAGGGGCCTAGGGTGGGACATGGATTCAGGGTGTGATATATGGGGGACGCACGGATATCAGATGGGAAAGGGATAGATGATAGCTTGGGGGGGGGGAGGGGAAAGAACGAGAATCTATCTTTGAGGTAAATGGTTGCAGTGTCTTGTTTTTCTGTCCTTTAAACTAACAAAGTAGTTGAAGCCTTTGCTACGCAACCTGTGGTTGAAGATAGTTGACTCTGTACGGCACAACAGAAGCAGCAGTGTTGTGTTGGTCGTTGTTGAGGTTGACCGTATTATGTGTTTCCCACGGGCAATCAAAGACACAAAACACTTGTACATCGGTTGGCATAGGATGGCTCTCCCTGAACACTAACGCATACATAACCATGATCACCCGCTGATTCATGCGACATACCTGTCCTCGGCTGACCAACTAAATGCTTTTTAAACCTAACCCAATTTCTACAGGCGGGATCATGGGGTCTTGGTTCTCCTCTAAGGAAACACAAGTTCAAAGTGTCCTATTCTGAGACACGGATAAAGAGAATCCATTCAGTTGTCAGGTTCAACCTCGGTCCCTAAAACCAGTTTGAGCCAGCAAGGAGATTTTCACTGTCAGACTTCCTCATCCATATTTTTTATAACTGAGAAAGATCATACAGATGACGGCTGACCTACGAGACACTATGAGGAAGGAGAAAAATATTAGGGACATGGAATTGAATGATGATAATGGTTATGTCTAGCTTAACTCTGATGTTTTATAATTAATTTCAAAAATGATTTTAAAGATTTAAAATTGTTATAAGCCAGAATGAATGTGTAAAGTGATAAAAGCCAAGCTTAGATGTTATTATACTTATATATGTCGTATACATGTGTTTTAGAAATGGTTGCAATTTATTTATTTATTTTTCTTGTGTGTAAGCAGATCTGGATAAAGTAATGGATAGAAAATGAGTCAAAAATGAATTGAATTGAAGCAAAGATAACGACTGGAAGTCAGCATATATGGAGGATTTCTTGAATACACATTAGTCCAAAAGTATTGGGATAGGTTTGCCCACAGAATTTTAAATAGTAGCAGAAAGCTCTATGCATAGATTGCGTCAGTAATTCTGCCTACGATAGGGTAGCTATGATAGCAGTACAAATAGCATTAATTAACCAGAGTGGGTTTGGGATTCTAACTGGAAGGTTGGAAGAAAGAATAAAAAACATCTAATGATTAG